>NC_134359.1:129129959-129429959 GCF_048569485.1 Anomaloglossus baeobatrachus | reverse complement strand
GCAGAGGGAGCAGAACTACAAGGCTCAGCATACTCCATCCAATAGTGTATGCAGGAGAGCAGACAGCAGCTGCAGAACTACAAGGCTCAGCATCCTCCATCCAGGACTGTATGCAGGAGTTTTTTGCCCCCCAAAAAAATGACGTGGGCTTCGCCATATTTTTGTATGCTAGCCGGGTACAGCAGGCAGGTACAGGCTGCCCCCAACCCCAGCTGCCTATTTGTACCCGGCTGGGAACCAAAAATATAGGGAAGTCCTTTTTTTTATATTTCCTGAATTTCATGAAATAATTTTAAAAAAAAATGACGTGGGCTTCGCCCAATTTTTGAGTCCAGCCGGGTACAACTAGGCAGCTGGGGATTGGAATCCACAGTGCAGGGTGCCCATGTTTTCTGGGCACCCCCGCTGTGAATTGCAGTCCCGCAGCCACCCCAGAAAATGGCGCTTTCATAAAAGCGCCATCTTCTGGCGCTGTATCCAACTCTTCCAGCTGCCCTGATGCCGGGTGGCTCGCTGGGTAATAATGGGGTTAGGGCTAGCTGTATATTATCAGCTGGCCCTAAGCCCGAAATTCATGGTGTCATGCCAATATTAGACATGGCAACCATGAATTTCTAGTAAAGATAAAAAAAACCCCAACACACAGAAAATGTTTTTTATTAGAAATAAAACACAACACAATTAGTGACTCCATCTTTATTGAAATAAAGAACCCCCCTCCGCAGTAATCCTGGGTCAAGGGTCCCGTGCCGTCCAATCCGGATCCAATATCATCTGATGGGTTTGCTGGAAGGCAAAGCGATCAGATGATGTGTCAGGTTCTAGGGGCTGAAGCACATCACACATCAGCTGATTGTATAAAAGCCGTTTATTCAATCAGATGATGCATCGGTGCCAAAAAAAAAAAAAAATACTCACCTATGTGCTGCTTACTGGCAGGTCCTGGAGCGAGTCTGATCCCGTCCGATCGCTGCAGCAGCTGCTGGTAATCGGGGATGAAGTCTCCTGATGACATCCGCTGACAGGTTAAGCCGGCCGGGCGCCCACGTCACCGCGATACTTACGATCAGCTGACGCGTCAGGTGACTGCATCAGGTGATCCATCGCCAGGTCCTACAGTTATCGGAGGTGTCCCGGCCGTCTGCACACAGCTGGAGCGGCGATACCGTGAGAGGAGATGGGAGCGGGCATGGCACCAGGACCCTGCAGACAGGTGAGTATGACTTTTTATTTTCTACTGTTAACTTTTGTTTTGCTCAGCCGCTTCCACCTCCCACCCGAACATGGCGCCGCACGGCAGCATACATGCACAGGAGTGGAGGTGGAAGCGGCGGTGACAGTACCGGGAGGATTCACGCTTCTGTGTTTACTGACAGAAGGAATCCTCTTCCTGTACATGTCACTTTACTACCTACCTCCTGCATTTATAGCTGCGTTTTTGGTCTTAGAAACGCACCAAAATGCACCAAAACGAAGCTATTTGCGTTGCTTATTGCGTCTTTCAACATCCCATTGCACTCAATGGATAAAAAGCGCAGTGAAAAACGCGGGAATAATTGACATGCTGCGTTTTTCTGGCACCACAAAAACGCAGGTGAAAACAAAACGCTGTGTGCAGACAGCAAAAATGAAAACTCATAGACTTTGCTGGGGAAGCAAAGTCATGCAGTTTTCTGAGCAAAAACGCACCCGAAAACTGCGCAAAAATGCCGCTAAAAACGCACTGTGTGAACTTATGCGTTTTTAACTCATAGACTTGCATTAGCGCCGGATTGGGCCGCATGGCCTTGCGTTGTGTCCGTTTTTTGCCGAATGCGGCATATTTAGCCGATACGGCGGCCGCATGAAACATTCCTAGCAGCGCTTTTTGTCTGCGGCAAAAACCACATCGTACCGGATCTCGCGCGATGTGGCGCGATTTACAATGCAAGCCTATGGACGCTGGATGCGGCATCCTGCGGCAAAAACCGCATCCAGCCGCCGGATGCGGTTTTTTGAACTGTGCATGCTCAGTATCATACCGGATCCGTCAAAAACGGATGGGCCGCATGGAAAAACTTATGCAACGGATCCGTTTTTTTCGCCGCATCCGTTGCATAGGTTTTTGAGCCGGATTGTGCCTGATGCAAAAAAACTGATGTGTGAAAGCAGCCTTAGTGCTTGAAAGGGTTTTTCCTTCTCAGAAAAAGTGGACTCCAAACACTTTTAGGCTAAGTTCACACATCAGTTTTTTATAATCAGGCACAATCCGGTTTGTAGAAAAAACAAAAAGCCAGCACTAAATGTGCACTTCAGCAATAAACATTCCAAACTGTACTTATTATAAAAATGTTGAGATTTTTGGCAAAAAATTGCAATTTCTTGAACTGCCTCGCCACGTCACGGCAAATCTCATTTGAGGCAGTCCTACACTAAAATTTTTTTATAAAATGTGCCATACGGCCTCACATATGAATAGTAGAACTGCTCTTAGCAGCACTCACCTGGTCTATTTCAATACCGTACCCATGACTGAGTCATGGCTGTGGGCGGGACAGGTCCAAGCAAATGCTGCATGAAGTAAATAGCCTGTGGACAAGGCCTGATGACTTAATGTGAACAGTCACCAACCGCCAAAATCTAGACAGATGGAATACATCCCAAATTGGGGTGCATAGCAAGGTGGAGGTCAACCACCGACCAATTCAATGAAGAAAAAACAAAAAGCCAGCACTAAATGTGCACTTCAGCACTAAACATTCCAAACTGTACTTACTATAAAAATTTTGAGATTTTTGGCAAAAAATTTCAATTTCTTGAGCTGCCTCGCCACGTCACGGCAAATCTCATTTGAGGCAGTCCTACACTAAAATATTTTTATAAAATGTGCCATACGGCCTCACATATGAATAGTAGAACTGCTCTTAGCAGCATTTACCTGGTCTATTTCAATCCCGTACCCATGACTGAGTCATGGCTGTGGGCGGGACAGGTCCAAGCAAATGCTGCATGAAGTAAATAGCCTGTGGACAAGGCCTGATGACTTAATGTGAACAGTCACTAACCGCCAAAATCTAGACAGATGGAATACATCCCAAATTGGGGTGCATAGCAAGGTGGAGGTCAACCACCGACCAATTCAATGAAGAAAAAACAAAAAACCAGCACTAAATGTGTACTTCAGCACTAAACATTCCAAACTGTACTTATTATAAAAATTTTGAGATTTTTGGCAAAAAATTGCAATTTCTTGAGTTGCCTCGCCACGTCACGGCAAATCTCATTTGAGGCAGTCCTACACTAAAATATTTTTATAAAATGTGCCATACGGCCTCACATATGAATAGTAGAACTGCTCTTAGCAGCATTCACCTGGTCTATTTCAATCCCGTACCCATGACTGAGTCATGGCTGTGGGCGGGACAGGTCCAAGCAAATGCTGCATGAAGTAAATAGCCTGTGGACAAGGCCTGATGACTTAATGTGAACAGTCACCAACCGCCAAAATCTAGACAGATGGAATACATCCCAAATTGGGGTGCATAGCAAGGTGGAGGTCAACCACCGACCAATTCAATGAAGAAAAAACAAAAAGCCAGCACTAAATGTGCACTTCAGCACTAAACATTCCAAACTGTACTTACTATAAAAATTTTGAGATTTTTGGCAAAAAATTTCAATTTCTTGAGCTGCCTCGCCACGTCACGGCAAATCTCATTTGAGGCAGTCCTACACTAAAATATTTTTATAAAATGTGCCATACGGCCTCACATATGAATAGTAGAACTGCTCTTAGCAGCATTCACCTGGTCTATTTCAATCCCGTACCCATGACTGAGTCATGGCTGTGGGCGGGACAGGTCCAAGCAAATGCTGCATGAAGTAAATAGCCTGTGGACAAGGCCTGATGACTTAATGTGAACAGTCACCAACCGCCAAAATCTAGACAGATGGAATACATCCCAAATTGGGGTGCATAGCAAGGTGGAGGTCAACCACCGACCAATTCAATGAAGAAAAAACAAAAAGCCAGCACTAAATGTGCACTTCAGCACTAAACATTCCAAACTGTACTTATTATAAAAATTTTGAGATTTTTGGCAAAAAATTGCAATTTCTTGAGTTGCCTCGCCACGTCACGGCAAATCTCATTTGAGGCAGTCCTACACTAAAATATTTTTATAAAATGTGTCATACGGCCTCACATATGAATAGTATAACTGCTCTTAGCAGCATTCACCTGGTCTATTTCAATCCCGTACCCATGACTGAGTCATGGCTGTGGGCGGGACAGGTACAAGCAAATGCTGCATGAAGTAAATAGCCTGTGGACAAGGCCTGATGACTTAATGTGAACAGTCACCAACCGCCAAAATCTAGATAGATGGAATACATCCCAAATTGGGGTGCATAGCAAGGTGGAGGTCAACCACCGACCAATTCAATGAAGAAAAAACAAAAAGCCAGCACTAAATGTGCACTTCAGCACTAAACATTCCAAACTGTACTTATTATAAAAATTTTGAGATTTTTGGCAAAAAATTGCAATTTCTTGAACTGCCTCGCCACGTCACGGCAAATCTCATTTGAGGCAGTCCTACACTAAAATATTTTTATAAAATGTGCCATACGGCCTCACATATGAATAGTAGAACTGCTCTTAGCAGCACTCACCTGGTCTATTTCAATCCCGTACCCATGACTGAGTCATGGCTGTGGGCGGGACAGGTCCAAGCAAATGCTGCATGAAGTAAATAGCCTGTGGACAAGGCCTGATGACATAATGTGAACAGTCACCAACCGCCAAAGGCTAGACAGATGGAATACATCCCAAATTGGGGTGCATAGCAAGGTGGAGGTCAACCACCGACCAATTCAATGAAGAAAAAACAAAAAGCCAGCACTAAATGTGCACTTCAGCACTAAACATTCCAAACTGTACTTATTATAAAAATTGGTCGGTGGCTGACCTCCACCTTGCTATGCCCCCCAATTTGGGATGTATTCCATCTGTCTAGATTTTGGCGGTTGGTGACTGTTCACATTGTCATCAGGCCTTGTCTACAGGCTTTTTACTTCATGCAGCATTTGCTTGGACCTGTCCCGCCCACAGCCATGACTCAGTCATGGGTACGGGATTGAAATAGACCAGGTGAGTGCTGCTAAGAGCAGTTCTACTATTCATATGTGAGGCCGTATGGCACATTTTATAAAAATATTTTAGTGTAGGACTGCCTCAAATGAGATTTGCCGTGACGTGGCGAGGCAGCTCAAGAAATTGCAATTTTTTGCCAAAAATCTCAAAATTTTTATAATAAGTACAGTTTGGAATGTTTAGTGCTGAAGTGCACATTTAGTGCTGGCTTTTTGTTTTTTCTTCATTGAATTGGTCGGTGGTTGACCTCCACCTTGCTATGCACCCCAATTTGGGATGTATTCCATCTGTCTAGATTTTGGCGGTTGGTGACTGTTCACATTAAGTCATCAGGCCTTGTCCACAGGCTATTTACTTCATGCAGCATTTGCTTGGACCTGTCCCGCCCACAGCCATGACTCAGTCATGGGTACGGGATTGAAATAGACCAGGTGACTGCTGCTAAGAGCAGTTCTACTATTCATATGTGAGGCCGTATGGCACATTTATAAAAATATTTTAGTGTAGGACTGCCTCAAATGAGATTTGCCGTGACGTGGCGAGGCAGCTCAAGAAATTGCAATTTTTTGCCAAAAATCTCAAAATATTTTATAATAAGTACAGTTTGGAATTTTTAGTGCTGAAGTGCACATTTGGTGCTGGCTTTTTGTTTTTCTTCATTGAATTGGTCGGTGGCTGACCTCCACCTTGCTATGCACTCCAATTTGGGATGTATTCCATCTGTCTAGATTTTGGCAGTTGGTGACTGTTCACATTGTCATCAGGCCTTGTCCACAGGCTATTTACTTCATGCAGCATTTACAGTTAGGTCCAGAAATATTTGGACAGTGACACAAGTTTTGTTATTTTAGCTGATTACAAAAACATGTTCAGAAATACAATTATATATATAATATGGGCTGAAAGTGCACACTCCCAGCTGCAATATGAGAGTTTTCACATCCAAATCGGAGAAAGGGTTTAGGAATCATAGCTCTGTAATGCATAGCCTCCTCTTTTTCAAGGGACCAAAAGTAATTGGACAAGGGACTCTAAGGGCTGCAATTAACTCTGAAGGCGTCTCCCTCATTAACCTGTAATCAATGAAGTAGTTAAAAGGTCTGGGGTTGATTACAGGTGTGTGGTTTTGCATTTGGAAGCTGTTGCTGTGACCAGACAACATGCGGTCTAAGGAACTCTCAATTGAGGTGAAGCAGAACATCCTGAGGCTGTAAAAAAAGAAAAAATCCATCAGAGAGATAGCAGACATGCTTGGAGTAGCAAAATCAACAGTCGGGTACATTCTGAGGAAAAAGGAATTGACTGGTGAGCTTGGGAACTCAAAAAGGTCTGGGCGTCCACGGATGACAACAGTGGTGGATGATCACCGCATACTTTCTTTGGTGAAGAAGAACCCGTTCACAACATCAACTGAAGTCCAGAACACTCTCAGTGAAGTAGGTGTATCTGTCTCTAAGTCAACAGTAAAGAGAAGACTCCATGAAAGTAAATACAAAGGGTTCACATCTAGATGCAAACCATTCATCAATTCCAAAAATAGACAGGCGAGAGTTAAATTTGCTGAAAAACACCTCATGAAGCCAGCTCAGTTCTGGAAAAGTATTCTATGGACAGATGAGACAAAGATCAACCTGTACCAGAATGATGGGAAGATAAAAGTTTGGAGAAGAAACGGAACGGCACATGATCCAAGGCACACCACATCCTCTGTAAAACATGGTGGAGGCAACGTGATGGCATGAGCATGCATGGCTTTCAATGGCACTGAGTCACTTGTGTTTATTGATGACATAACAGCAGACAAGAGTAGTCGGATGAATTCTGAATTGTACCGGGATATACTTTCAGCCCAGATTCAGCCAAATGCCGCAAAGTTGATCGGACGGCGCTTCATAGTACAGATGGACAATAACCCCAAGCATACAGCCAAAGCTACCCAGGAGTTCATGAGTGCAAAAAAGTGGAACATTCTGCAATGGCCAAGTCAATCACCAGATCTTAACCCAATTGAGCATGCATTTCACTTGCTCAAATCCAGACTTAAGATGGAAAGACCCACAAACAAGCAAGACCTGAAGGCTGCGGCTGTAAAGGCCTGGCAAAGCATTAAGAAGGAGGAAACCCAGCGTTAGGTGATGTCCATTGGTTCCAGACTTAAGGCAGTGATTACCTCCAAAGGATTCGCAACAAAATATTGAAAATAAAAATATTTTGTTTGGGTTTGGTTTATTTGTCCAATTACTTTTGACCTCCTAAAATGTGGAGTGTTTGTTAAGAAATGTGTACAATTCCTACAATTTCTATCAGATATTTTTGTTCAAACCTTCAAATTAAACGTTACAATCTGCACTTGAATTCTGTTGTAGAGATTTCATTTCAAATCCAATGTGGTGGCATGCAGAGCCCAACTCACGAAAATTGTGTCACTGTCCAAATATTTCTGGACCTAACTGTACTTGGACCTGTCCCGCCCACAGCCATGACTCAGTCATGGGTACGGGATTGAAATAGACCAGGTGAATGCTGCTAAGAGCAGTTCTACTATTCATATGTGAGGCCGTATGGCACATTTTATAAAAATATTTTAGTGTAGGACTGCCTCAAATGAGATTTGCCGTGACGTGGCGAGGCAGCTCAAGAAATTGCAATTTTTTGCCAAAAATCTCAAAATTTTTTATAATAAGTATAGTTTGGAATTTTTAGTGCTGAAGTGCACATTTGGTGCTGGCTTTTTGTTTTTCTTCATTGAATTGGTCGGTGGCTGACCTCCACCTTGCTATGCACCCCAATTTGGGATGTATTCCATCTGTCTAGATTTTGGCGGTTGGTGACTGTTCACATTGTCATCAGGCCTTGTCCACAGGCTATTTACTTCATGCAGCATTTACTTGGACCTGTCCCACCCACAGCCATGACTCAGTCATGGGTACAGGATTGAAATAGACCAGGTGAGTGCTGCTAAGAGCAGTTCTACTATTCATATGTGAGGCCGTATGGCACATTTTATAAAAATATTTTAGTGTAGGACTGCCTCAAATGAGATTTGCCGTGACGTGGCGAGGCAGCTCAAGAAATTGCAATTTTTTGCCAAAAATCTCAAAATTTTTTATAGTAAGTACAGTTTGGAATGTTTAGTGCTGAAGTGCACATTTGGTGCTGGCTTTTTGTTTTCCTTCATTGAATTGGTCGGTGGCTGACCTCCACCTTGCTATGCACCCCAATTTGGGATGTATTCCATCTGTCTAGATTTTGGCGGTTGGTGACTGTTCACATTGTCATCAGTCCTTGTCCACAGGCTATTTACTTCATGCAGCATTTGCTTGGACCTGTCCCGCCCACAGCCATGACTCAGTCATGGGTACGGGATTGAAATAGACCAGGTGAGTGCTGCTAACAGCAGTTCTACTATTCATATGTGAGGCCGTATGGCACATTTTATAAAAATATTTTAGTGTAGGACTGCCTCAAATGAGATTTGCCGTGACGTGGTGAGGCAGCTCAAGAAATTGCAATTTTTTGCCAAAAATCTCAAAATTTTTTATAATAAGTACAGTTTGGAATTTTTAGTGCTGAAGTGCACATTTGGTGCTGGCTTTTTGTTTTCCTTCATTGAATTGGTCGGTGGCTGACCTCCACCTTGCTATGCACCCCAATTTGGGATGTATTCCATCTGTCTAGATTTTGGCGGTTGGTGACTGTTCACATTAAGTCATCAGTCCTTGTCCACAGGCTATTTACTTCATGCAGCATTTGCTTGGACCTGTCCCGCCCACAGCCATGACTCAGTCATGGGTACGGGATTGAAATAGACCAGGTGAGTGCTGCTAACAGCAGTTCTACTATTCATATGTGAGGCCGTATGGCACATTTTATAAAAATATTTTAGTGTAGGACTGCCTCAAATGAGATTTGCCGTGACGTGGTGAGGCAGCTCAAGAAATTGCAATTTTTTGCCAAAAATCTCAAAATTTTTTATAATAAGTACAGTTTGGAATTTTTAGTGCTGAAGTGCACATTTGGTGCTGGCTTTTTGTTTTTCTTCATTGAATTGGTCGGTGGCTGACCTCCACCTTGCTATGCACCCCAATTTGGGATGTATTCCAGCTGTCTAGATTTTGGCGGTTGGTGACTGTTCACATTGTCATCAGGCCTTGTCCACAGGCTATTTACTTCATGCAGCATTTACTTGGACCTGTCCCGCCCACAGCCATGACTCAGTCATGGGTACGGGATTGAAATAGACCAGGTGAGTGCTGCTAAGAGCAGTTCAACTATTCATATGTGAGGCCGTATGGCACATTTTATAAAAATATTTTAGTGTAGGACTGCCTCAAATGAGATTTGCCGTGACGTGGCGAGGCATCTCAAGAAATTGAAAATTTGCAAAAATCTCAAAATTTTTTATAATAAGTACAGTTTGGAATTTTTAGTGCTGAAGTGCACATTTGGTGCTGGCTTTTTGTTTTTCTACAATCCGGTTTGTGTCTGATGCAACACATCCGTCTCAGATTGTGTAAAAACTGATGCGACGGATCCGGTAAAAAAACGGATCCTTTTTTTTTGTTTGTATTTTTTATTTTTTTTATTTATTTATTTTTTTTATGCTGAGAGATATAGACCCCATCATCACCGCGCACGCAGGCACTACCGCACGCATCATCACCGCACACGCAGGCACTATCGCACGCATCATCACCGCAATGCAGGCACTACCGCACGCATCATCACCACACACCCCTGCACTACCGCATTCATCATCACCGTACACCTCTGCACTATCGCACGCATCATCACCGCACACCCCTGCACTACCGCACGCATCATCACCGCACACCCCTGCACTACCACACTCATCATCAACGCACACGCGCAGGCACTACCGCACGCATCATCACCGCACACCCCTGAACTACCACATGCATCATTACCGCACACCCCTGCACTACCGCACACATCATCACCACACACCCCTGCACTACCGCACTCATCATCACCGCACACCCCTGCACTACTGTACGCATCATCACCGCACACGCAGGTACTACCTCAGTGACGTCCCCGGTGACAGAGCGACTTCAGTTGTTGTATGGAGCGGATAGAGAGTGGCGGTGTTCTACAGCCGCACCTGTCAGCTTCATGTAGCAGAGCTGGAAGCATCGTGGGACCTCTGTGGATTACGTCAGACCTGCAGGGGTATTTGGGGATTTTAATAAAATAAATTGGTGAAAGTGGGTGTTTTTTTGTCTTTTATTCCAAATAAAGTATTTTTTTGGGTGTGTGTGTTTATTTACTTTCACTTACAATTTAATCATTGGGGGTGTCTCATAGACGCCTGCCATGATTAACTCCTTATTACCCCGATTGCCACTGCACCAGGGCAATTCGGGATGAGCCGGGTAGAGTCCCGGGACTGTCGCATCTAATGGATGCGGCAATTCCGGGTGGCTGCTGGCTGTTATTGTTAGGCTGGGGGGCTCCCCATAATATGGGGCTCCCCATCCTGAGAATACCAGCCTTCAGCCATGTGGCTTTATCTTGGCTGGTATCAAAATTGGGGGGACCGCCGTTTTTGTTTAATTATTTATTTTACTGCAAGATATAGACTCGCCCACCGGCGGCTGTGATTGGTTTCAGTGAGACAGCTTTCACTCTGCGTAGGGGCGTGTCTGACTTTAACCAATCATAGGCGCCGGTGGGTGGGGAAAGCAGTGAATACGAGATTGAATAATGGGCAGCTGGCATTTTCAAATCAGGAGAAGGCGCCGGAACTTTGTGACAGTCGTGCAGCACCGCGTCGGTGATCGGTGAGTGGATGAGAGTGAGTGAGTGAGTCACTGAGTCACTGAGTGAGAGAGTTTGAGAGAGAGTGAATGAGTGATTGATTGATTTCCTGACAAGCAATTAATTTATATCACTTCTGGGCATGCTCAGAAGTAAACATCGGATACGGTACATGCTTCCGGCGTTTGAAGCATGCCACCATATCCGGCGCGCATAGACTTTCATTATGCACCATGCTGCACAGTGCCGCACCCGGTGCTATGCAGTTTTTTGCCGTTGGCAAAAAACGTTCCTCTCTGCGTCCTGTGCGGCTGCCAGAGTGATGATTTTTGCCGCATCGAGCAAAAACCGGATCAAACGCAAGTACATGCGGCACATTCTGGCACTAATTAAAGTCTATGAGGAAAAACCGCACCCGGCGGCAAAAAATAAATGGATGCGTTTTTCCCAAAAAGTGCCAGATTGTGCCGCACAGCGAAAACCTGATGTGTGAACATACCCCTATATAAAGCAAGTCCTCGCCTCCCCAGGTCCAGAACCTTTTCTCTATGGCTTCTCCTATCTCAGTTGTTAAGCTGCTGTGGTAATATCATGTGGACAGCTCACATCACTGCTGTCACTGATCACTGAGCTCAGCGACTGTTGACGCAGATCACATGAGCCACTGATCTCAGTGATTGTCACCACTGCTATAGTTGCTCTGAACCCAAAGAGGGTACATATCTGTGTGAAAGAACCGAACCATTTTGAGTTTTGGTATCAATCTAATATTGAACTCTGACATCATGGTGATGAAATAACACCCAATGGGTGGGGAAGTTTCACATTTCTATTTACTCCATTTTTGCTTTAAATGGCGCATAGTTCAGAAGGAACTTGTTCTTTGTCTGTGACCTTATTTAAACTGGTCACATGTACTAATAAAGTAGAATTCTTTGAGTACACCATAATAGGTTATACTGTATTGATTGCAAGAGCGCTCGTAAAACAAATTTTAATAATTTGGGGTTCAAGAGGCATAGAAGTTATGTATTTTGCTCACAGAATTTGGTGCCAAAACCCAGGATAGACACATATTATACCAATCAGATCTTGAGAGGAAATGGACTCTTTAGAAAAAATAATGCCAAAGCTGTAGTATAAGGTAAGAAGATTATTCATACCATCTTGCCTTACTTTTTCAGCTTGTTCTATCTCCATTCCGGGTGAGTTATTTGTAATTAAATAGTGTGGTCCAGGAACTGGGAAAGTTACCTATGCCTTTCTGAACTGTGTACATGTAATAGGACTTGTGTATGAGTGTGGAATAAAGTAGTACTAGTACTTAAAGGATTGATAGTGTTGGTGTGTCTGTTGAGAAGGATCAACTTAACAGAAGGGTATCTTGTTGGCTGGTTACTGGTTGTATTGTTGGATTTTGTTTCATGGTGACTGTCTGAAGTACATGTAGGAGTTTGAAGTGTCTTTGTGACTGCCTGTAAATGAGGAAAATGTGCAAGCACTGATACAAGCTTTAAAAGTGTTAAACCTGTGGAAGCTTGTGGGGTAAGTATGAAAAATGTCCATAGTAAATAGATAAAAATAGTAAATAGATACAGAAACCCAAATTAAATCAGCAAAATGAAGAGTTTTCAGATATTGGGAAGGAAATTGATTGTAAAAAAAATGTTGGATGATGAGATTTCCTTAGATGGAGGTAGTCTGGTTTCTATGTGTTCAATCAAAATGGCTGTTCATTAAAACAAGCATGGTGAAGACAAAGGATACTGAAAGAATGTGACTAAGAAAGTGAGGGGGAGGTGTGAGAAGCTACAAGTTGTGTGAATGTTTTAACAATGGACTGGACGCACATAGACCAAACCATTGGCACCCTCTCCTTATAATGATCCAGGATAGTCAACTTCTACAGTGTATAAATATAATACAGAATCTAAGATGGAATGAAAGTTGTTCAAATTGCAGTTTGACCAGATCTAGCCAGTTCCACAAATGCTCCTACCATGCTCTAACAAATAACTATGTGATAGCTGGAGGAAATAATACACCATCTCCCGACATCTGTAGACCTGTGGTGATGAGGACAATGAAAGTAAGAAATTTAAGAAATAAAATTAGGTTAGGGCTGAGAAACTCCAACAACTGAATAAGACATGAGGTATGAATACTAAATGTTTAAGTAATTATACTGAAACTGTTTACTAAAAAGATAAGAAGCATGTTTCCTTATTCATACAAATCCAATATGCGGGTCAGATGTAATTGTAGATTGAAAACTGACGAATTTGTAAATGCAAAAGGGAAAACCATGACTGCACATATTAATAAAGTAGTATTTGGGACAGTCAAAAAGGATATCTAATTAGTAGATATGTGCCTAAGTATTTGCAGATTTGAGACTCTGGGATCAGTTTTGTTTTGCTTTTTTTGTTTTGCTTTTTAAATTCTACAGCATTAGAACTTTGAAAGAAACTGGGTGTTATGCCGCGCTTATCACCAATTTCAGTCCAAAATAAATTAATCCAAGTCTTTATTACATTAGCTAGGTACAGATCAACGCGTTTCAGGAGTCACAGCACTCTTCCTCAGAACATATAAAATTGACATTATCCTTGTCACTGATATATGTCCTGAGAAGGGGGCTGCTACCCCTGAAACACGTTGAGCTGAACCTAGCTAATGCAATAAAGACTTGGATTAATTTATTTCGGACTGGAATTGGTGATAAGAGTGGCATGATACCCGGTTTCTTTTAAATATCCACTTTGACCACTTCAGGTCTGTAGGTATTTCACCTAGCTACCGCATGAATATAGGAGTTGTGACTTTCACAACTCCTATAGGTGAGTTCAACCTACTAATTAATACCTTGGTTTTTTTATCTGGTAAGACCCTATGTGCTTTTTGTTGACAGAATAGAGGGATCAATCCAAAAATCTTAAATAATGTACTTCAGAGAAAAATATGATGATAAAAAAAATATTTTGCCATTTGTGCCTGAATTGACTGGATCTGAGAGATTCATGTTTTGAATTGGCTTTGTGAATGAAAAAAAAGGAGCCCAGTAGGGAGGGGCTTATTAACTTGTGTCTTGAAGAGGGGCTTTTTAAAAGACCAATTGGTTAGGGGAGAAGCAGGACTTGATTCAAATGTGTAGAACAAAAAGAAAAAGTTTTACCTTACAGGGAAGGCAGCAAGGAAAAGCAACTCCTGTAACTAACATGACTGAAAGCACATGGTTCTATTGTTTAATACAACCTAAAGGACTACAGGGAAAAAATACCCCTTTAAAAAAAAGATTTCCCTACATTTAACAATTCATTGTAAATTATTTTTCCTTAACTTAAGGCCACGTCTCACTAAGCAACATCGCTAGCAACATAACTGCTGAGGCACGACTTTTATGAGGTAACAGCGATGTTGCTAGCGATGTTGTTGTGTGTGACATCCAGCAACAACCTGGCCCCTGCTGTGAGGTTGCTGGTTGTTGCTGAATGTCCTAGATCATTTTTTAGTTGTTGCTGTCCCGCTGTGAAGCACACATCGCTGTGTGTGACAGTGACAGAGCAACAACTGAATGTGCAGTGAGCAGGGAGCCGGCTTCTGCGGACGCTGGTAACCAAGGTAAATATCGTGTTGGCTACCCGATATTTACCTTAGTTACCAAGCGCAGCGTCGCTTGCACGTCGCTGCTGGCTGGGGGCTGGTCACTGGTTGCTGGTGAGATCTGCCTGTTTGACAGCTCACCAGCAACCTGTGTAGCGACACTTCAGCAATCCCTGCCAGGTCAGGTTGCTGGGAGTGTCGCTTAGTATGACGGTACCTTTAGGATACTGACAAAAAGCAATTAGCAATAGTTTTTTTTTTTTACTTTACAGATCCAACTCCAGTGAATAAATTAACTTTGGACTTTGGAAGTTTAGATTTCTTAATGGATCAGGGAAGTCTGTTGTGTAAGCAGTCATCAAAGCATTTTATGGTGATTTACTTGGAAAATCCATTTTAATTCCATGCCTAGGTTCCCACGCTGTCAGCATTTATTTGTTTTGTTTTTATTTGTTTTTTTCCTTCATGGACATATATATTTTACAGTATATATAAACAGTGTTAATACAAGGCAGCCAAAATTCACTGACAATGTATATTGCTTGCTGCAATGTCCTCAATTTTGAAAAATATGGACTCAGTCCTCAGTTTCTGGAGGCTGTGTTGCTTTAGTTCATAGTATGTGGATAATTTATGGCTTTCTGTCCTGATCAAACTTATGTTAGGAGTCATGTTTTTTCCTTTTCTATTTCCCAGCAGAGAACAAACTACATTTCTGTCAGTATAGGATAGTCTCACAGAGGACAGAAAGATTACAATACAGATGTTATGACCGGATGACGGTCGTGATGGATATAACGATACGGTGGTGCTATGTAAGAACCCAATCACACAAAGATGATAAACCAACTGTTTTCTTTATATGTTTCAAAGATTAACAATAACTGGACCTCCACAGCTTATGAGCCACAATAGCCCGGAACATAGAAATTACAATTTATGCAGCTTGGAAGACCCCAAGTGTCAGTTTGAAGGACAGGGACTGGGTTATATTTCCCCGGCTATTCTACTCCTTCCCCTCTCTAATAATGGGGCCTACCTGGAGACGCTACTGCAGATGGCGACATGTGGTCCCTCCAAGAATACAATCCTGCAACCACCTCCCATGCTATTCACAAATATAACAGGGGTACCCGGCTTTTTTCCCAAGAATCCCTCAGAATCAAGCAAACATATGTACATATCTCACTGCACAGTTCCCTATACCACTGTCACCAGACAGCGCAATGTAACAGAGGCAAACTTGTCACGTTAACATTAGTCTATTACTTTTAGAACCACAGAGCTTGATCTTTGATAGGATTCTTTTCGAAAAGGACGTCACGGGATAAAACAACAAGTACAGTTCCTTCTCAACGTTAGCTTTCAGTGAATAGCCTTGTTTAAAGTGCATTTAATCCTGACTAACTATCCCTAACTGACTAAATTTACAGATATCGGTCTCCAGAACAATTGTTACTCACAAATGATTTGGTCCATTTCAAAAGCACACAGATCCCTCCATCTTTGGCGGTGATCAGAGCTACGGCCTTTCTTCAAGATGGGGTCGGTCACCTGCTCCCACAGCAGTTAAAACAGTCTTCTTCCTCTTGAATGATCTCCAACTGGTCCTTCTTGGTAAAGACCACAAAAATCCAACACGATGTCCACTCAGGCGGTCCCCTTTGTCCGGGGACGAATAAACAGAAATAACAAAAAGAAAAATCCACAACAGAAACACAGCAGTCCAATTTGCCAGGTCACCAAGCAGAGCCTCCCACAGCCTCTCTCTCCTGTTTGCCCGGACTTTCTTTAGCTCTGCCCACTCTCTGGCTGAAAGTCAGTTAAAGTCTGTTTATAGAGATATTCTTCTCCACACCTTATGGCCAATCTAAGATACAGCATTAAATTGTCATACATACTGGCATCTCATGTATATGTTGCACCCTGTTTACACTTCACCCCACTTAAAATTTGGTGTCCCGACAAATCAATTTTTACATTTTAAATGCAGTACATACTCTTCAGGGTTGTATTGTCTCGGAGGAACACCAGCCATGCTCCTCTCGGATCTTCATTATCATCAGCATTAAATTGTCATACATACTGGCATCTCATATCTATGTTGCACCCTGTTACACAGCAGCGCAAATTGTCCCAAAAATGGTTTACAGCAGAGACCTGTGGCTTATTATTTAGCTAAACTTGACACTGTGACCAGGGCTGCACCGTGGGTCAAGCCATGGTTGAAAAGGCCACAGAAATAGTTTCTGATTACAAAGTTACAAAGAACACAATTAGGGATGAGTGAGTATACTTGTTACTACTCAGTACTTGCCAAGTAGTACGGTATTCGGGCTACTCGTTACTCTGCGAGTATCCTTGTAATTACTCGTTAGGAGTAGCGAGTCCAGTGTAAGGCTTGCGTCACATGCTATGATATATCGGGCGATATGTCGTCGGGGTCACGGATTCCGTGACGCACATCCGGTACCGTTAGACATATCGTAGCGTTTGACAGCTACGAACGACTGTGAATGAGAAAAAATACTCACCTTATCGTTGCTCTTTGACATGTCATTCATTTTCAAAATGTCGGTCCTCCTTCTGCGCGCCAGTTGTTCGTCATTCCCGTGGCAGCACACATCGCTCTGTGTGACACCCTGGGAACAACGAACACAGCTTACCTTCGTCCCGCCGCAATGCGGAAGGAAGGAAGTGGGTGTGATGTTACGTCCTGCTCATCTCCGCCCCTCCGCTTCTATTGGCCGGCCGCTGTGTGACGTCGCTGTGATGCTGAACGTCCCTTCCCCTTCAGGAAGAGGATGTTCGCCGCCCACAGCGATGTCATCCGGGAGGTAAGTGCATGTGACAGGGGGTTAACGACTTTGTGCGACAAAGGCAACAAATTGCCCGTGACGCACAAACGATGGGGGCGGGTACGATCGCTCGTGCGATCGCACAATAGATCGTACCGTGTAACGCCGGCCTAAGTCAATGGGAAATGTGACTAATTGTCTGCTGTACCCTACAAAGCAGTTTGGGGGCTGAGTAAAAGGCTGAAATGGATGCATGATTGTTTAAAAGCGGGGAGCGCAGTACCAGGGAGCGAAGTACCCAGGCGGGGAGCGTGCATCAACTGATTGCTTAAAAATGCCGACGGCTTTTTACCGCTTTTAAACAATCATGCATCCATTTCAGCCTTTTACTCAACCCCCAGACCAGCAGACAATTACTCGAATTTCCCATTGACTTGCATTGGACTCGCTACTCGTAACGAGTAGCCGAGTATTAGGACCTTCTCTTTACGAGTATAGCGAGTCCGAGTATTATACTACTCGCTCATCCCTAAACACAATATTTATGGTCTCTTATGCCCCTAATTAAGAATTCAAGTGGCAAACAGTTTTGAATCCAGCTATGCTTTGGATACTGGATTAAAAAAGGGGGGAAAGATGTGGGAAGTCACATATTTTTACGGGGCTTTTTTAAGTTTTCTTTATATTTTTATCTAATCGAGAACACAGGAGGCATACATACATCTCATGATTGGTATTATACAACAAGAAATGGCAGATTTGGAACATGTCTTGGATGAGCCCATTGCTAATGCAGAGTTTAAGTATTTTTGCAGATGATTTTACACTGGATATGCTGAGGTTACACAACATCAGGTAATAAAATGCCGAACCACTCCCTCCTCTCATATCGGCACCAGAGGCAGAGTTGAAGGCCTTCTCTGAGACATGTACAGCAGCAATGAGTAAGCTGGACAAATGTGTATATAGGTGCTTTCCTAGCATCACAATAGAAACCTTTAAAGGCTGCAGAGTGCATACAAGCCCAGATGGAGGCTCTTCTTTTATCAAATAAACTTGGCATTGTGAAGATAAAATTCACGCCTGAGCTGACACTGATGGAACAAGAGGAAATGCTCACACACATGCAACCGACAAGGAAGCGGCAAAGAGGCCTAGAGTTTTGAGTCTTTTACTAGTGCAGACCAGTACCTCAAGTGGCACTTTTCACATCAGTGGCACCTGTCACTCCTGATGTTCTTAAATCCCTTCAGAAACAAGAGGTTCAGCAGTAATAAAAGCAGTGTGAAACACAGGGAGCCAGCTTACTGAGGAAGATCTGTGGAAAGAGTATGGTAAACTTTCTCTGCCACTGGTGCTTTACTCAATGATGGCCCAGGTAACCCATTGACTAAAATATCTGTCAAAAACAGTTATCTGTATGTGCTTTGGTAGACAAGGTATGGGTGGCACCAGGGTTCAATACCCAGGTTGCCAGACACACCCAGCCATGTAAGACATGTGCCTAATACAATGAAGGAGAAAAAAACATAAAAGTCCTGCCAAAACACTCCTTGTCTGCTCTACCATTGCAGAGATTGGTTGTATACATCTACGATGAGTAGGTATGTATAACATTGTGCGTGGTATCTAAATTTCTTTTTAGGATTGATCGGAGGCAAAACCAGTGTAGAAAACTATGTTAGTGCTGAAAAACTCATGATAGAGGTGGTATGTAAAAATGGGGTTCCTGAAGTAGTAAAGGTACATATTTTATAGGAGTGGTCATCTGGGAGATCTTACAGTATCTGGGAATTTGCAGGCTTTCCACACTCCTTACCATCCACAAAGCAGCGGAAAGGTAAAAAGGCTGATTGCAACATTCAAGGTAAAAATCCAGAAGGTAAAGGTGGAGAGTGGCAATTCATGGACGGAATGCTTGTTTTTTTTTTTCTTTTCTTAAATAGATTTCCACATAAGATATTTATTGGTTTAGCACCTAGACCATAATTATATTTACCACAGATACTTCAGACACAACCTGACCAGCAATGTTGAAGAGCCTCATATAAATGACAAAATAGTGTGATAAAAGGGAGTATTTTTCAATTCCAGATCCTAAATAAGTGTCTTGAGCACATGGTCTCCAGCCAGGTGATTGTGTGATCCTAAAAAGACAAATGAGAAAGAGCCATAAGCCAAGATTAGATGGGCCAATCCAGCTTCTCCCAACCACAGCAACTTCCATGAAGCTTGAGGGAAAAACCCATCTGGATACACAGCAGCCGCAGTAAAGAGTCATTAAACAGCAGAATGATTGTTTCAATACACCATAATACTGGACTATCTCACATAGAACCTTTATGGAAATCTCCAGGTTGGGGTTGATGATATACGGAAAATAGCCAAAATAAGAGGCTACTGATGTTTACAGACACGATCTAAACAAGAACTCATGGTGGGATAAACATTCTCTGTCCTGAACCAGCCTATTAGTTCAAGGGTTTAAGTGGGTGACTTTCAGGGATAACACACACACCTGTATGTAACTGGTATTGTTTTGTTTGTGAGAATATGTAGCCATAAAAGTTCTATTTTGTGTTGGACTAAAGGTAATCTGGATCATATGTAAGGGAAATCCTATTAAAGAACTCCTGGTTGTATATTACAGACCTCAAGCAAGAAGAGTTTCATTAGTGTTCTGATACAATTATGGGTATTCAGGTAGAGAACTGAGGTGAATCAGGCAGGAAAGTCCCGATGATGTGGATAGTGCGCTTCTATATACGTACTGATATACCCATAATTGGTCACAATAGGGGGATTGGAGCCGAATCCATTTTGAGTCTTAATGATCCATCTTATACTTAACTCTGACGTTATGGTGATCAAATAACACTGAATGCGGGGGAAGTTTCCCATTTCTATTCGCGCCTCAAACTGTTTTTATTAGTGCATAATTCAGAGGAAACTTGTCCTTTGCTTACAACTAGGGATGAGTGAATGTATTCGCCACTATTCGCTATCCGACAGATAATGGGGTATTCGCACTATTCGCTAGCCGACGGCTAAAGCAACATCCGCTCCGATACTTTCATTTTCATTTCTGACTTCCTGGCGCCTGTTTTCCAGCCAAAGAACACTTCTGATGTTGCTTGCCCTCACAAGAACACTGCAGCCATCTTTGCTGTGGTATTACTGTGAATGGCTTAGCCGCACAGCATCATAGGCGCTATATAAGGCAGAGGCCATTTTGTGAACACGCAGTGATAGGGAGCTGGCGGTGGTGATAGACTGTATTGTGTGCGGGAGAGCATTCTTAGATCCAACTAGTAAATAGTCCTTGTAAGGGATGAACACAGTGTCCAGTAGCTGCAAGCAGCTGAAGAAATCGAAGAACCAGCTATAGGGCTCCGCCACACATCCGTGAAACACGTGCGTGTTTGGTCCGTTTCCGTGTATACTGGAGACACGGCCAAACGTGCACCAATGTTACTATATCTCAGCGGTTACAAATGCGTTTTTGGTTATGTCCGTTAGTCCGTCTCCGTGATGTGTTTTGTGGGCCATGTCTCACGCCAGCATGTCCGTTTTATTCACGCAACACGCAGCACGGACCCAATGAAAGTCAATGGGTCTGTGCGCACGTCCGAGTGACACGGACGCATCTCTGTTTGTTCCCTGTATGTTTTGTGCTTTTTTCATGTGATGTCAGTCTTTTTTCTTTTTCTGTTTCGTTCTCTCCCTCAGCCTGTCGGTCGGTCTCTATGTCTGTCGGTCGGTCTCTCTGTCTTATCTGTCCCTCTAGCTGTCTGTCGGTCAGTTCCCCCCCCCCTCTCTCATACTTACCGCTCCCCGATCCCCGGCGCGGCGCTGCACTGCTGTTATAAAAACTTCGGCGGCTTTTACTATTTTGAAAAAGCCGGCCGCCCATTAATCAATCTCGTATTCCCTGCTTTACCCGCCCACCGGCGCCTGTGATTGGTTGCAGTCACACACACCCACCACGCTGAGTGACAGCTGTCTCACTGCACCCAATCACAGCAGCCGGTGGGCGTGTCTATACTGTGCAGTGAAAAAAATAAATAAATAATTAAAAAAAACGGCGTGCGGTCCCCCCCCATTTTAATACCAGCCAGATAAAGCCATACGGCTGAAGGCTGGTATTCTCAGAATGGGGAGCCCCACGTTATGGGGAGCCCCCCACCCTAACAATATCAGTCAGCAGCCGCCCAGAATTGCCGCATACATTATATGCGACAGTTCTGGGGCTGTACCCGGCTCTTCCCGATTTACCCTGGTGCGTTGGCAAATCGGGGTAATAAGGAGCAGCCCATAGCTGCCAATAAGTCCTAGATTAATCATGTCAGGCGTCTATGAGACACCTTCCATGATTAATCTGTAAGTGACAGTAAAAAAACACACACACCCGAAAAAATCCTTTATTAGAAATAAAAAACACAAACAAATTCCCTCATTACCAATTTATTAACCCCGACAAACCCTCCATGTCCGGCGTAATCCACGGACTCCAGCGTCGCTTCCAGCTCTGCTGCATGGAGCTGACAGGAGCAGCAGAAGACACCGCCGCTCCGGTCACCTCCACGCAGCTAATGAGATGAGTAGCGCGATCAGCTGAGCTGTCACTGAGGTTACCCGCGGCCACCGCTGGATAGTTTTATGATTCTTTTTAGTGATTTGTTGTTTGTGGATTTGTTTTTAATGAACCACTAGAGTTGAAGTGAACTAAGAAACTGATTATACAGCTGTGGTTATATCCACACCCTTATTTGAATACCAGGTAAATTGTATTTATTTTTTTATCTATAAAGTAGAGTGAGATGCATTTTTATTTAGATACCTGAGGAAGGCGGTTGTTCCCGCCGAAACGCGTTGTATCCGTTTTTTATTTCCGTATGTTTGAGTAATAAATTCCATTTGAGGACAAGAGTTTTTAAAATCATTACTACGGGGAGCGCAGCCACTACAGAATTGGTTTACTTCATTTTTAACTTAAGAACCTACATAGTGTCCTGCTCCTACTAAAACACAGTGTCAGTGTTACCAAATTTTTAATTAGTACTCGGTGTCAGAGCCTCTACTTCTGCTTGAAGCCAAATACCGTCATAGCACCAACCAAGCATCCTGGTGGTGGCGTCTCCATATCCTACAAAACCTATATAGTTGCCTGCTGCTACTAAAACAGTCTGAGTGGCAAAAAACAATACTAAAATAAAAGTGGTGTCAAACAATGTTTTCTTTTAGGGCTGAAAGACATTCACAACGTCTTTGTCGACTCCTCCAAGTGGTACTTTATCCAATAAAGGTACCTTTGCGTTTTTTAGACTTACAGAAACAGTGTTGTTCAACTGCCTGTAGAAAAGGTCACGTTACAGTATTCACCTTCAAATAATCAAACCAAAAAAATGAAAAAAGAGGCAGTAAGGGCCGTGGACGAGGTGGTAGTGACAGTGGTGGTCGCCCAAGCAGTGTGATTGAGCCAAAGAAAAAGGTTCCTGCTTTATCTACCTCTGCATTCCTATCCCAATGTTCTTGTCCACGTGGGAAACCACTCTTGCGCAAGGAACTGTGCGAACAGGTAATGAGTTGGCTAGCAGAAAATGCCTCCAGTAACTTGTCGAGTAGCTAATCCCAAGGGTCCACAAAGACAGACTTGAGTACTCAAGATGCTGGGCCATCGAATCCTCAGCCTGGTCCTCCTTCCTCACAACATCAGTATTCTAAGGAAACATATGACCCCAAAGCAGGTTACTCTGAGGAACTGTTTACGGGACCCTTTGACCATTCTTGCCTCTCACCGCGCAACATCACCAATGCAGGTGAGGCCGTGGTGTGCAGTGATGCACAGATCTTTGAGCACCCAAGGCCATAAGAAAGCCATGTTGTTGGCCGTGACATGCTGGGCAATTAGGTGAAAGTGTTGGAGGATGATGAGACACAGTTGCCCTCAGGTCAGCCTGAAACCTCCATTACCAAAGATTTTGACCTTCAGGAATTTTAATACGACCTGGTTGATGATGAGGTGACTGATCCAATATGGACGGGTGACATGGATTGCAAGAGCAGCAGTGCAGAGGAGCATGTGCCCATAGTCCGCAAAAAGGCTGTAAGAGATAGGTTTTCGACCACTGCCAGAGGTCAACCAACTGCGCACATGACACCACCACCTGTGCCATCTCAGAGTCCAAGGGTCCATGCACCACCTATGCCATCTCAGAGTCCAAGGGTCCTTGCTGCGATTGTGTGGGAGTTTTTTTCCAAGAGTCCTTTGGACCAAACGGTTGCCGTTTGTCAAATCTGTCAGACCAAGCTTAGCAGAGGCAAAAATACTTCCAGCTTGGGCACCTCCAGCATGAGAAACCATATGTTAGCTAAGCACACCACTAGGTGGTTGACAGTTCTTGGTAAAAAACACAATTTCCAGACTCAAAACACTGCCACTTCCCCTGGCCTGTCTGCTTCCCAAACTCCTGTGCAAGAAGGTGGCGCTGATGCCTACTTCTCCCACCCTGATATTGTCCACACTCAATCATCATCGACCACATCCGCTTCGGTGTCCCAGCATTACGTTCAGTTGTCCATACCACAGACCTTCGAAAAGAAGCGAAAATACCCTGTTACGCACCCAAGGGCAGAAACCATAACTGCACACAATGCACGATTGATAGCCCTTCAGATGTTGCCATATCGGTTTGTGGGAACAGAGACTTTCCACAACCTTTTGGCGGTGGCAGAACATCGATACTCTGTGCCTATCCACCACTATTTTGCTTGTTGTGCCGTCCCTGCGCTCCACAATCACGTGTCCGTAAACATCAAACGAGCTCTCACCAACACCATAACAGGGAAGGTCCACTTAACCACAGACACGTGGACAAGCAGAAGTGGAAAGGGACACTACATTTCACTGATGGCACACAGGGTGAACCTGGTACAGAGTCTGAGCCGGCAGCATCCCAAATAATTTCACACCCAGAATAGCGGACCTCACTTCAATCACAGTTTCAGTTGCCTCCTACAAAGCAACAACTCCCTCCTCCTCCTACTCTTCATCTGGCTCCTGTGCATCCTCCTCAACATCCACCGGTGTCCAACCGTCGACATCATTCCCCAGCTGGGATCTCTGCAGCACTGCCTCGGCTAAGCGGCAACACGCTTTACTGAAGCTCACCTGTATCAGTGACAAATCGCACACGGCACTTGAGCTTTTGAAAGCAATAAATGAACAGACAAATGAGTGGCTTGCACCATTGGACCTCCGTCAAGGGATGGTAGTAGGTGATAATGGTTGTAATCTGGTGTCGGCTTTAAAGCTTGGAAAGCTTGTACACATTCCTTGTATGGCCCACCTTGTAAATTTAGTAGTTCAGCACTTTCTCAAAAAATACCCTGAGATACCAAACCTACTTACCAAGGTACGATGTATTAGTGCCCATTTCTGCAAGTCATCTCCCTCTTTTGCTGGCCTGGCAGTGCTGCAGCAGCGCTTACACTTGCCTTGTCACAGACTAATATGTGACCTTCCTACAAGCTGGAATTCAACCTATCATATGTTGGCAGGACCCATGAGCAGCAGAGGGCAGTATCCCAATTCCAGCTGGAGCATGCCCATCAGACGCAGCTGCCAGACATAAGTACTGCAGAGTTGGTGTGGATTCCAGACATTTGTCAGGTCCTAGAGAATTTTGATTACTGTACCAACATTGTGAGCAGTGATGATGCTCTTATAAGCATTACCATCCCACTGATTTGGTTATTGAAACGCTCTCTGGATGGTGTAACTGACCAAAGTGTTAATGCACCCAAGGTGTCTGTGGATGCAGACTTCACAACGGTTGCTAGTAATCTGCAGAACCTCGGCCAACAGGCTCAGGCCACCTTTGGTCAGCATCATGAGGATGAGAAGGATGATGAAGAACAGGAATGGTTTGAAGCTTGTAACCAAGGGATTGACAACCCAAGCTTCAGGGCTGTCCAGCATGGATGGCCTGAGGAGGAGCAGGAGGAGGAGAGACAGACTGAGGAGGAGCGGAGGTTTAGGGAGACAGAATGTATTTTTAGCAGTGACACACAAAGGTTTCCAGTTCGGAGTGTGGGACACATGGCACAGTTCATGTCATACTGCCTTTTTCATGACTGTCGGCTAGTCCACATTTTGGTAGACAACAAATACTGGTTATGTACCTTCCTTGACCCACGCTACAAAGACAAATTCGCTCTTCTACTTGTCTAGGCAAATAAGGATTGTACTACGGTAACATTCAAGAGGGCTATAGTGGAACAGTTGATGAAACGATTACCCTCAGATAATGCTGGCGTCAGAGGTAACGTGTCATCTCATGCAACAGGATTACAAGGAAGGGCTACACATAGTAGGAGCAACACAGGCGGGGGAATAATGTGGCAAAAATGGTCCATTTTCCACAAAACGTCAACTCAGAACCAGATACTGGTTGGGGGAACTATGACAAGGAGGGTACACTTAAGTAAGATGGTGAGGGACTATGCAAGTGTCCATATTAGCATGCTTTCAGAGTCTACAGTTCCTTTTAACTATTGGGTTTCCAAGCTCAACACTTGGGCAGACCTCGCCTTATACGCTTTGGAAGTGCTAGCTTGGCCTGCTGCGAGTGTGTTGTTTGAGCGTGTTTTTAGCTCAGCGGGGTCAATAGTAACAGATACCTGCATACGACTATCCACGGAAAGGTCAGACAGCTTGACGATGATCAAAATGAACCATCGATGGATTGCCCCAGAGTATCTCAGGACGCCTATTAACAAGTTAAAGTTTGCCTATGCGCCCACTGTAAATATGTTCCCTACTTCGGGTCTCTGATGATCTTTTAAATTTTTGAAATAAAGGATGTTTTTTTACTTTTAACCACGAGGATTTGTGCTGGATCCCTCCTTCCTTCGTTCTATTTTCCTATTAACAAGACCCAATAATAAGTGTAGCCCCAAAATTTGTATTTCTTAAGTTCAAATAAGTTCCATTGTTTCTCATTCAAGACTATTTTGTCTTCTATAGAGTTGAGCGCGGTTCGTGGTTCGAGGTTCTCCAGTTCGCGGCTCGAGTGATTTTGGGGGCTGTTCTAGATAGAACTAGAACTCGAGCTTTTTGCTAAAGCTCGATAGTTCCAGATACGTTCAAGAACGGTTCTAGCAGCAAAAATACCAGCTAATTACTAGCTGGCTTTCCGCTGTAAGAGTGTAAGTCACTCTGTGACTCACACTATTATGAAATTTCAGTGTATAGTGTGTGGGAACAGCGCATTCAGATCACTGCTGTATGGATAATGGCGATCGCCATTTTTTTTTTCTTTTTCCTTGTCTTCCTTCCCTAAGCGCGCGCGTGTAGTGGGGCGGGCCAGCATGTCAGCCAATCCCAGACACACACACAGCTAAGTGGACTTTTAGCCAGAGAAGCAACGGCATGTGTGATAGGATGTCCATGCCACATGTCCCTGCATTATAAAAACGGGCATTTTCCTCCAGCACGCCATTATCTCTTCTGCGTCCTTGGTGTCAGTCACCGCTGGCGCAGCGCCTAGCTCCGATACCTATGTGTACGCTCTATACACACCGCTGTACAGCATAGGGATAGGACTTTCTATCAGTCCTTTTAAGGGCTAATACCACCAGGGTCAGAGCCATAGGTGACAGGTCCGTGAAAACAGAGTTTAACAGCTACACAAGATGACGGCGTCTGTGTAGCTAAGGTCAGGGATTTACTCGCTGCATTTCCCCATTAGGAGGGATAGAAAGGCAGGCTTCCTTTCCTCTACCCAGAGACCCACAACCCTGGCACTGTACCCTCCTGCCCTTTGCACACTCAAACTCATTGTTACCAAGCCATTATACTAGCAAACACTGAGTGAACTTAGTGGCATCCTAAACGTGGCTGTTGGACTTCTGTATCGTCCCACAAGTGCAAAGATATTTGCAGCACGTCTGCCTGCATTGCACACTCAAACTCATTGTTACCAAGCCATTATACTAGCAAACACTGAGTGAACTTAGTGGCATCCTAAACGTGGCTGTTGGACTTCTGTATCGTCCCACAAGTGCAAAGATATTTGCAGCACGTCTGCCTGCATTGCACACTCAAACTCATTGTTACTAAGCCATTATACTAGCAAACACTGAGTGAACTTAGTGGCATCTGTTACGCCCGGGTGGTGGATCCTCTTGGCCGTGCACCGGACTCCCCCAGTGAAGCAACACAGAGCTAACCCCTATACAGGGACTGCCCGGTCACCCCACCAGAGGGCCTAGGTGCACAGTTGTCGGAGCACTAAGCGGGATAAGGTCAGAGTCCTTTCCGGAAGCTGGAATGAGGAAGTCCCTGGGGACAAAGAGTTCCTGGTGCCAGGTGTGATGACGGTGCCCGGGTACCGGTGGCAGGTAGAGACGTCAGACGTGAGCAGAGTTCAACCGGTAGAGGAGGCTGAGGTCACCAGGTGAAGCCGAGGGTAGAAGGCAGGTTCAGACTGCAGAAGATGGTGGCGTCTCAGCTGACAGTCCCCGTAGGACCACTCGGGCAGGTTATGGTCAGGACCAGGTTTGCTTGGTAGAACTGGTTCTGTGGAAGACATAAAGTGAGAACGAGGCACAGCAAAGGGGACCTGAACTCCTAGCTACAGAACTCGTAGAACAGGCGATGCCCTAGAGGCAGGAAGCTCCTAATATACCTGACCCTGACTGATGCAATATCCTGTTTAGGAGTACTGGGTCTTTAAGAGGAGGTCAGTGACCAAGCACGCGCCCTAATGCGCATGCGCGATGCCCGGGTGCCGGAGGCCAGAGCAGGGAGCGGTGCCGAGGATGCAGGGGAGACAGACAGGGTGTCCTGGTTCGCAGAGGAGTGCCGGGAACGGGAGCCCGGGAGCCTGGAGGGTGCCGAGGAGGACGTGTGGCTGGAGGCAGGGGACCCGGGGGCCAGAGCAGTGAGTGGGGAACGGCGTCGGGGCCCGGGGAGCGTGACAGCATCCTAAACGTGGCTGTTGGACTTCTGTATTGTCCCACAAGTGCAAAGATATTTGCAGCACCTCTGCCTGCATTGCACACTCAAACTCATTGTTACTAAGCCATTATACTAGCAAACACTGAGTGAACTTAGTGGCATCCTAAACGTGGCTGTTGGACTTCTGTATTGTCCCACAAGTGCAAAGATATTTGCAGCACCTCTGCCTGCATTGCACACTCAAACTCATTGTTACTAAGCCATTATACTAGCAAACACTGAGTGAACTTAGTGGCATCCTAAACGTGGCTGTTGGACTTCTGTATCATCCCACAAGTGCAAAGATATTTGCAGCACGTCTGCCTGCATTGCACACTCAAACTCATTGTTACTAAGCCATTATACTAGCAAACACTGAGTGAACTTAGTGGCATCCTAAACGTGGCTGTTGGACTTCTGTATCATCCCACAAGTGCAAAGATATTTGCAGCACGTCTGCCTGCATTGCACACTCAAACTCATTGTTACTAAGCCATTATACTAGCAAACACTGAGTGAACTTAGTGGCATCCTAAACGTGGCTGTTGGACTTCTGTATTGTCCCACAAGTGCAAAGATATTTGCAGCACCTCTGCCTGCATTGCACACTCAAACTCATTGTTACTAAGCCATTATACTAGCAAACACTGAGTGAACTTAGTGGCATCCTAAACGTGGCTGTTGGACTTCTGTATCATCCCACAAGTGCAAAGATATTTGCAGCACCTCTGCCTGCATTGCACACTCAAATTCATTGTTACTAAGCCATTATACTAGCAAACACTGAGTGAACTTAGTGGCATCCTAAACGTGGCTGTTGGACTTCTGTATTGTCCCACAAGTGCAAAGATATTTGCAGCACCTCTGCCTGCATTTTACACTCAATCTCATTGTTACTAAGCCATTATACTAGCAAACACTGAGTGAATTTAGTGGCATCCTAAACGTGGCTGTTGGACTTCTGTATTGTCCCACAAGTGCAAAGATATTTGCAGCACCTCTGCCTGCATTGCACACTCAAACTCATTGTTACTAAGCCATTATACTAGCAAACACTGAGTGAACTTAGTGGCATCCTAAACGTGGCTGTTGGACTTCTGTATTGTCCCACAAGTGCAAAGATATTTGCAGCACCTCTGCCTGCATTGCACACTCAAACTCATTGTTACTAAGCCATTATACTAGCAAACACTGAGTGAACTTAGTGGCATCCTAAACGTGGCTGTTGGACTTCTGTATCATCCCACAAGTGCAAAGATATTTGCAGCACGTCTGCTTGCATTGCACACTCAAACTCATTGTTACTAAGCCATTATACTAGCAAACACTGAGTGAACTTAGTGGCATCCTAAACGTGGCTGTTGGACTTCTGTATCATCCCACAAGTGCAAAGATGTTTGCAGCACGTCTGCCTGCATTGCACCCTCAAAATCATTGTTACTAAGCCATTATACTAGCAAACACTGAGTGAACTTAGTGGCATCCTAAACGTGGCTGTTGGACTTCTGTATTGTCCCACAAGTGCAAAGATATTTGCAGCACCTCTGCCTGCATTGCACACTCAAACTCATTGTTACTAAGCCATTATACTAGCAAACACTGAGTGAACTTAGTGGCATCCTATTCTTGGCTGTTGGACTTCTGTATAGTCCCAGTAGTGCAAAGATATTTGCAGCACGTCTGCCTGCATTGCACACTCCAACTAATTATAACTAAGCCATTATACTAGCAAACACTCAGTGTACCTAGTGGCATCCTATACGTGGCTATTGGACTTTGCTTTAGTCCCACTAGTGCCAAGACATTTGCAGCACGTCTGCCTGCGTTGCACACTCCAACTAATTATAACTAAGTTACATTGTCAGGGATATTTATTCTTTATTATTCTGCTGTTAATAAAGCTAGACCACCGCTGCAATCTACACCACCTCTCAATTTTTACTACCACATTTTAAGTGCACAATCTTGTCGCAATCAAAATGAGTGGCAAAATGACAGATGCTGGTGGAAAGGGTAAGAGGCGTGTTGGAAAAGGAAAAAAAGGGTTTGTCCGTGGCGAAGGTGGCAAAGCTCCATTAACATCTGCTGAAGATAGACCATCTTCCAGCAAAAGTAAGATGTCTACTACTTACCGTGGACAATCCGATGTGCTCCCTTTTTTACGGACACGGACAACTGGAACAAAGGTAGATGATGGCCAAAAAAGGAAAATGCTTGAATGGATCTCAAGTAGTCCAACAAGTGCCCTCTCCGCCACCTCAACTACCGCATCCAAAAAACACCAGTCCTCTGAGTTGTCATCCCAATCAAACTTGCTTTCTCCCAGCTCTGAAGTCTCCATCCGCCCTGCACAGTATGGTGGAACTGAGATGGCTGAGTCTGCAGAGCTGTTCAGTCACACTATAGCCTGGGAATCAGAGGTCTGCTCCCAAGCTACAGTGAGTACAGACCAGGAAATGGTCTGCAGTGATGCCCAGAACCTTTGTGACTCTGATTCAGGCCGTGAGGACCAAGTTTCTGAGCATAATGTTGACCCATTTTCACCAACTGTAACACCTGTTGTTATAGACAGTGAGGAACATACTGATGACGATGAGACGCAGATACCAGATTGGGATGACAACTTAAATATTCGGTTAGGGCAAGAAGAGGCTCGGTCTGAGGGTGAGGGGAGTGCAAACACAACAATTGATGAGGAAGTTCTAGATCCCACCTACTGTCAACCCACAGTCAGGCACTCGAGGAGGTCAACAGAGATGGTGGAGGAGGATGCAACTGATGACGAAGTTACTTTGCGCCTTCCTGGACAGAGTCGGAGTACTGGTAGCACGTCTACAACTGCATCCTCAGCCACCACTCTGCCTCTGAGCACTGGTCGGGGTGGATCAACAGGTCACATGCCCTCTAAGCCTTGCCTAGCCTGGTCCTTTTTTGACATAGCAAAATATCACCCAAATTATGTGATCTGTAAAATTTGTCATGATTCAGTTAGTAGAGGTCAAAACCTCAGCAGTTTGACAACTTCTTCCATGAATCGTCACATGAATAAATATCATATGTCCCGGTGGGAAGCTCACCGTGCTGCAATGCGGCCTAGCGGAGCGAACCATCCACCGCCTGCCCCTTCTAGTGCATCCGCATGCTCTTCATCTTCTAGGACTGTGGGGACAGCTGTCACACCTGGTTTTCCACGCACAACTTCCACCACTGTAACCGCAACAGGCAGTTTGCTTGGTAGGTCGTCAGTTGGTTTGGAAGGGGAAACAAGTGCGTGTGTACAGCTCTCTCAGACATCGATAGCACCAACGTTGGATGAAGGCAACATCATGTCTACGCCTGCACTTTCCTCACAAAGCTGCATTTTTCCAGGGACACCCTACTCAACACCGTCTACACACAGAAACCAGATCTCTGTCCCTCAGATGTGGACAAATAAAAGGCCATTTCCTGCGACCCATGACAAAGCTAAGAGGTTGACTTTATCCCTCTGTAAGCTCTTGGCTACCGAAGTGCTGCCTTTCCGCATGGTGGACACACAGGATTTTAGAGACCTTATGTCTGTCGCTGTGCCCCAGTACCAGATGCCCAGTCGCCACTACTTCTCTAAGAAAGGTGTGCCCGCGCTACACCAGCATGTCACACACAACATCACCGCTTCCTTGAGAAACTCTGTGTGTCAACGGGTGCATTTCACCACCGATACTTGGACCAGTAAGCATGGACAGGGACGTTACATGTCGCTGACTGGGCACTGGGTAACTATGTGATAGATGGTGAAGGGTCTGCTGCACAAGTCTTGCCGTCCCCACGACTTGTGTGTTAATCCTCTGTCTGTCCAAGTTCCGCCACTGCTACTGCCTCCTCCACCTCATCTGGGTCCTCCACCTCCGCCCCAAGCCTGCCTGGTCAGGCCACCAGCATTCTCACTGAGCAGAATGAATCACGCACGCCTCATTACTATGCTGGCAGCAGAGCGCAACGGCATCAGGTGGTCTTTAGCTTGACATGTCTTGGGAATAAGAGTCACACAGCTGAGGAGTTGTGGTCAGCTCTGCGGTCCGAGTTTAATAAATGGTTGTCTCCACTCAACCTGCAGCCTGGTAAGGCCATGTGCGACAATGCTGCAAACCTGGGTGCGGCCCTTCGCCTGGGCAAGGTGACACACGTGCCTTGTATGGCTCACGTGTTGAACCTTGTTGTCCAGCAATTTTTAACACACTACCCCGGCCTAGAAGGCCTTCTGACCAGGGCACGAAAACTGTCTGCTCACTTCCGACGTTCAACCGCCGCAGCTGAGCGACTTGCATCACTCCAGAAGTCTTTCGGCCTGCCGGTTCATCGCCTGAAATGCGATGTGGCGACACGCTGGAATTCGACTCTCCACATGTTGCAGCGACTGTGGCAGCACCGCCGAGCCCTGGTGCAATACGTCATGACGTATAGCCTGGGCCAACGAGATGCAGAGGTGGGGCAGATCACCCTGATGGAGTGGTCTCAGATCAAGGACCTATGCACCCTTCTGCACAGTTTCGACATGGCGACGAATATGTTTAGCGCTGACAATGCCATTATCAGCATGACAATTCCAGTCATTTACATGCTGGAGCACACGCTAAACACTATTCGGAGTAAGGGGGTGGGACAACAGGAAGAGGAGGAACTACAGGAGGATTCATATGCGCAAGGGACAACAACATCACCAAGGTCCAGACGTTCATCATCACCAATGCAGCAGGCATGGGACCATGGGGGACAGGGATCAACAAGGGCGCATGGTAGCAGGTGAAATGTTCAGGAAGGTGCAGGAGAACATGAAGAAATGGAGGACGAACTGTCCATGGACATGGAAGACTCAGCGGATGAAGACGACCTTGGTCAAATTTCAGTTGAAAGAGGTTGGGGGAGATGTCAGAGGAAGAAAGAACGGTTAGCACCTCTATTCCACAAACACAGCGTGGACTTGGTCCGCATGGCTTTGTCGTGTCCAGCTGCCAGCGTTATCTCTGAACGTGTCTTCAGTGCTGCTGGGTGTGTGCTGACAGATAAGCGCACGCGTCTGTCCAGTGACAATGTGGACATACTAACGTTCATCAAAATGAACAAGTCATGGATAAACAAGGAATTTACTACCCCTGTGTCTTCCTGGGGAGAGTAAATGCTTGTGGATTTGAAATGTGCTTGATGCAAATTAAAACATCATGTTTGCAACTAGGGCACAAGTGCTGCCACTGATAGGGTGTCTGTGTGGCCCAATTTTTTTTAAAAAAGGGAGAGTCCGCTTGGAGTAACCCTTGCTTACATTGTTTTTAAAAATGATCAAAGATGAACAAGTCATGGTTCAGCAAAGACTTTATCTACCTACCCCGGTGTCATGCTGGGGACGGTTAATTATGGCATATTTTTGAATGTGCTTGATGCAAATCTAGCTGTGAAGTGTACAACTGGGGCACAACTGCTGCCACTGAAGGGGTGGGTGTGTGTGGGGCCCAATTTTTGGAAAAAAGGGAGACTCCGCTTGGAGTAACCCTTGCTTACATTGTTTTTAAAAATGATCCAAGATGAACAAGTCATGGTTCAGCAAAGACTTTATCTAACTACCCCAGTGTCATCCTGGGGACGGTTAAGAATTGCGTATTTTTGAAAGTGCTTGATGCAAATCTAGCTGTGAAGTGTACAACTGGGGCACAACTGCTTCCACTGAAGGGGTGGGTGTGTGTGGGGCCCAATTTTTGGAAAAAAGGGAGACTCCGCTTGGAGTAACCCTTGCTTACAGTGTTTTTAAAAAGGAGCCAAGATGAACAGAGCTGGGATCAGGAAAGACTTTGCGACCTACCCCGGTGTCATCCTGGGAACGGTTAAGAATGGCGTATTTTTGAATGTGCTTGATGCAAATCTAGCTGTGAAGTGTACAACTGGGGCACAACTGCTGCCACTGAAGGGGTGGGTGTGTGTGGGGCCCAATTTTTGGAAAAAAGGGAGACTCCGCTTGGAGTAACCCTTGCTTACAGTGTTTTTAAAAAGGAGCCAAGATGAACAGAGCTGGGATCAAGAAAGACTTTGCTACCTACCCCGGTGTCATCCTGGGAACGGTTAAGAATGGCGTATTTTTGAATGTGCTTGATGCAAATCTAGCTGTGAAGTGTACAACTGGGGCACAACTGCTGCCACTGAAGGGGTGGGTGTGTGTGGGGCCCAATTTTTGGAAAAAAGGGAGACTCCGCTTGGAGTAACCCTTGCTTACAGTGTTTTTAAAAAGGAGCCAAGATGAACAGAGCTGGGATCAGGAAAGACTTTGCTACCTACCCCGGTGTCATCCTGGGGACAGTTAAGATTGGCGTATTTTTGAATGTGCTTGATGCAAATCTAGCTGTGAAGTGTACAACTGGGGCATAACTGCTGCCACTGAAGGGGTGCATGTGTGTGGGGCCCAATTTTTGGAAAAAAGGGAGACTCCACTTGGAGTAACCCTTGCTTGCTGTGTTTCTTAAAAGGAGCCAAGATGAACAAGTCATGGTTCAGCAAAGACTTTGCTACCTACCCCGGGGTCATCCTGGGGACGGTTAAGAATTGCGTATTTTTGAAAGTGCTTGATGCAAATCTAGCTGTGAAGTGTACAACTGGGGCACAACTGCTTCCACTGAAGGGGTGGGTGTGTGTGGGGCCCAATTTTTGGAAAAAAGGGAGACTCCGCTTGGAGTAACCCTTGCTTACAGTGTTTTTAAAAAGGAGCCAAGATGAACAGAGCTGGGATCAGGAAAGACTTTGCTACCTACCCCGGTGTCATCCTGGGAACGGTTAAGAATGGCGTATTTTTGAATGTGCTTGATGCAAATCTAGCTGTGAAGTGTACAACTGGGGCACAACTGCTGCCACTGAAGGGGTGGGTGTGTGTGGGGCCCAATTTTTGGAAAAAAGGGAGACTCCGCTTGGAGTAACCCTTGCTTACAGTGTTTTTAAAAAGGAGCCAAGATGAACAGAGCTGGGATCAAGAAAGACTTTGCTACCTACCCCGGTGTCATCCTGGGAACGGTTAAGAATGGCGTATTTTTGAATGTGCTTGATGCAAATCTAGCTGTGAAGTGTACAACTGGGGCACAACTGCTGCCACTGAAGGGGTGGGTGTGTGTGGGGCCCAATTTTTGGAAAAAAGGGAGACTCCGCTTGGAGTAACCCTTGCTTACAGTGTTTTTAAAAAGGAGCCAAGATGAACAGAGCTGGGATCAGGAAAGACTTTGCTACCTACCCCGGTGTCATCCTGGGGACAGTTAAGATTGGCGTATTTTTGAATGTGCTTGATGCAAATCTAGCTGTGAAGTGTACAACTGGGGCACAACTGCTTCCACTGAAGGGGTGGGTGTGTGTGGGGCCCAATTTTTGGAAAAAAGGGAGACTCCGCTTGGAGTAACCCTTGCTTACAGTGTTTTTAAAAAGGAGCCAAGATGAACAGAGCTGGGATCAGGAAAGACTTTGCTACCTACCCCGGTGTCATCCTGGGAACGGTTAAGAATGGCGTATTTTTGAATGTGCTTGATGCAAATCTAGCTGTGAAGTGTACAACTGGGGCACAACTGCTGCCACTGAAGGGGTGGGTGTGTGTGGGGCCCAATTTTTGGAAAAAAGGGAGACTCCGCTTGGAGTAACCCTTGCTTACAGTGTTTTTAAAAAGGAGCCAAGATGAACAGAGCTGGGATCAAGAAAGACTTTGCTACCTACCCCGGTGTCATCCTGGGAACGGTTAAGAATGGCGTATTTTTGAATGTGCTTGATGCAAATCTAGCTGTGAAGTGTACAACTGGGGCACAACTGCTGCCACTGAAGGGGTGGGTGTGTGTGGGGCCCAATTTTTGGAAAAAAGGGAGACTCCGCTTGGAGTAACCCTTGCTTACAGTGTTTTTAAAAAGGAGCCAAGATGAACAGAGCTGGGATCAGGAAAGACTTTGCTACCTACCCCGGTGTCATCCTGGGGACAGTTAAGATTGGCGTATTTTTGAATGTGCTTGATGCAAATCTAGCTGTGAAGTGTACAACTGGGGCACAACTGCTGCCACTGAAGGGGTGCATGTGTGTGGGGCCCAATTTTTGGAAAAAAGGGAGACTCCACTTGGAGTAACCCTTGCTTGCTGTGTTTCTTAAAAGGAGCCAAGATGAACAAGTCATGGTTCAGCAAAGACTTTGCTACCTACCCCGGGGTCATCCTGGGGACGATTAAGAATGGCGTATTTTTGAATGTGCTTGATGCAAATCTAGCTGTGAAGTGTACAACTGGGGCACAAATGCTGCCACTGAAGGCGGTGGGTGTCTGTGTGGCCCAATTTTTGGAAAAAAGGGAGACTCTTGCTTGTTTTACATGATTTTAGAAGGGCGTGCCATGCCTATATCTGTGTCTCCTCCTCTTTTTCCTTGTCCAGCTCTTTTGTTTTCGCATGAGTATATGTCCTGGTCACTTTCCCATGTGTTTGTGTTGTGTTGTGAGTTGTTTGTCACCTTTTGGACACCTTTGAGGGTGTTTTCTAGGTGTTTTTATGTGTTTGTGAATGCCTGCCATTGTTTCCTATGCGGTCCGTGTTCGGTTCGTCGAACGTTCGACGAACCAAACTCAAACGGGACCTCCGTTCGACGAACCGAACTCGAGCCGAACCACGACCGATTCGCTCATCTCTAGTCTTCTATTATCTAAGGAGACCGCATGGCCAATCTAACTTGTTATGTTGCTGCGATTTAATTGTTCGGCCCAATCACCCAGGGCAATATTTTTCAAGCCTTTGTACACTATGCACTGGTACAACCACTGTCGAGGCTAAACTGTCTATAAAAAAAATTCATCCGGCAGTCTCTACTTCTGTTTTTTATTGATGCTGTGCTTCACGGTGTGGTGTGTTACACATGGCCCCTTGCGGAATCAGATTTTTTTTTAACTCCTTGGCATGTTATGGACTGTTGCAAATCCTACCAATTTATTTTTTAAAAAGCAGTTGGGAGTACCTTCTGATGCTGTGCTCCATGGTGTCTGAACCATTTCCCCCTGGGGAAACTGATTTTTTTTAAATCCTTGGCATGTTATGCACTGTTACAAATCCTATCAATTTAAAAAAAAAAAGCAGTTGGGACTATCTTTTGATGCTGTGCTCCATGATGTCTGAACCATTCCCCTCTGGGGAAACTGAATGTTTTGAAATCCTCGGTGTTAGCTAGTGGAAAAATCCTGAGTTCAAGAGTGAAACAACTGCCATTTCCACAGTACTGAATGATTCACAAACTGCGGTCTAGGAAGCAGGCGATGATGACTCCTGCTCCCAACCTGCTTTTGACCAGATGCAATTGCAGCGCCCCAGGGCCGGGGGGTACTCGGTTCCAGGTACGCTGTACTGTTGAGTGGTGTCACAGTGATGGCCATTACCTGGTTCCGTGACCGCTGGGGGTGCCCTCTAGTGTTGAGCCACCCCCCTAGTGTTCGAGTTTGGTTCGGTTCGTCGAACAGTGGCTCAGTTTGGCGAACGTTCGACGAACACCTTCGAACATGAAAACAATGACAGGCAAACACAAACACATAACAAACACCTTCTAAGGTGTCCAAAAGGTGACAAACAACTCACAAGACACCACAAACACATGGAAAAGTGACAAGCACATATACTCATGTGAAAACAAAATAGCTGGATGAGTAAAAGGAGGAGGAGACACAGATATAGGCATATCATGCCCTTCTAAAATCATATAAAACTCATCAAGGTGACTCCAAGCAGAGTCTCCCTTTTTTCTAAAAATTGGACCACACACACCACTTCAGTGGCATCACTTGTCCCCCAGTTGCAAACTTGACATGTTGATTTGCATCAAGCACATTTAAAAATACGCCAGCCTTTACTCTCCCCAGGATGATACAGGGGTAAAAAAGTCCTTACGGATCCATGACTTGTTCATCTTGATGAACGTTAGTCTGTCCAATTGTCAATGGACACACGCATGCGCTTATCTGTCAGCACACACCCAGCAGCACCGAGAGAACGCTGGCTGCGGGACACGACAAGATCTCCAAGGCGTAAGTGGCGAGCTCAGGCCATTTTTACAGATTGGAAGCCTAAAATGAGCAAGGCTCCAGTTGCAGAGTCATGGCATCTATATTCACTTGGAGATACTCCTGTATCTTAATCTCTAGCCGTTGACTATGTGCAAGACTTCTTGTCTCTTGTGGCCTTGCAAAGGATGGTCTAAAAAAATCATGAAATGATTCCATAAAATTGCTGTTACCACCAGATACTGTGTTGCTGGTACGGTTTGACTGATGATGACTCGACAGTCCCATGGTTGGCAAGTTACAACTGTGAGATTCACTCCGTGCACCACTGGTGTTTAGTGGAAAAGCCGAGTTAAGATTGCATAACAGCTTCTGCTGATTCTCCTGCATACGTGCATCCCTTTCTATGGCTGGAATTATTTCGGCAAATTTTGACTTGTATCGTGGATCTAAGAGTGTGGCAACCCAGTAGTCAGCATTACTTCTAATTCGGACAATCCGAGGGTCATGTTGTAGGTAGTGCAGCAAGAAGGCGCTCATGTGTCTTGCGCATTCATGCGGACCAAGTCCTTGCTGTGTTTGTGTCAGCGAGGTGACACCCGTGCTTCCTTCCTCTGACCTCTCCCCCCAACCTCGAACAACCGAAATTTGACCAAGGTCTCCCTCATCTGCTGAGTCTTCCATGCCCATCGCCAGTTCGTCCTCCATTTCTTCCTGGGCTCCTGCACCTTCCTCAACAGTTTGGCTGCTACCATGCGCCCTTGTTAATCCCTCTCCATCACCGTCCCATGCCTGCCGCCTTGGTGATGCTGAACGTCTGGACCTTGTAGATCTTGGTATCCCTTCCGCATATGAATCCTCCTGTACTTCCTCCCCTTCCTCATGTCCCACGCCCTGACTCCGAATAGTGTTTAGAGTGTGCTCCAGCATGTAAATGACTGGAATTGTCATGCTGATAATGGCATTGTCAGCGTTAAACATATTTGTCACCAGGTCGAAACTGTGCAGAAGGGTGCATAGGTCCTTGATCTAAGACCACTCCATCAGCGTTATCTGCCCCACCTCTGCATGTCGTTGGCCCAGGCTATACGTCATAACATATTGCACTAGGGCTCTGTGGTGCTGTCACAGTTGCTGCAACATGTGGAGAGTCGAATTCCAGCATGTCGGCACATCGCATTTCAAGTGGTGAACCGGCAGGCCGAAGAACTTCTGGAGTGATGCAAGTCGGTCAGCTGCGCCGTTTGAATGGCAGAAGTGAGCAGAGAGTGCCCGTGCCCTGTGCAGAAGCCCATCTAGGCCAGGATAGTGGGTTAAAAATTGATGGACAACAAGGTTCAACACGTGAGCCATACAAGGCACGTGTGTCACCTTGCCCCAGCGACGGGCCGCACCCAAGTTTTCAGGATTGTCGCACACGGCCTTCCCTGGCTGCAGGTTGAGTAGAGACAACCATTGACGAAACTCGGTCTCCAGAGCTGACCACAACTGGGTCGCTGTGTGACTCTTATTTCCCATACATTTCAACGTAAAGACCGCCTGATGCCATTGAGCTCTGCTGGCAGCATAGTAAGGAGGTGTGCGGGATTCCTTGTGCGCAGTTACAACATGGGTGGCCTGACCAGACAGGCTTTGGGCGGAGGTGGAGGACCCAGATGAGGTTGAGGAGGCAGAAGCAGTGGAGTAACTTCTACATACATTGGATTGAACAACAACACGTGGGGACGGCAAGACTTGTACAGCAGACACTTCTTCATCTCTCACCCTAGTTACCCAGTGCCCAGTCAGCGACATGTAACGCCCCTGTCCATGCTTACTGGTCCAAGTATCGGTGGTGAAATGCACCCTGTCACACAAAGAGTTTCTCAAGGAAGTGGTGATGCTGTGTGTGACATGCTGGTTTAGCGCAGGCACACCTTTCTTGGAGAAGTAGTGGCGACTGGGCATCTGTTACTGGGGCACTGCAACGGACATAAGGTCTCGAAAATCCTCTGTGTCCACCAGGCGGAAAGGCAGCATTTCTGTAGCCAACAGCTTGCAGAGGGTGAAAGTCAACCTCTTAGCTTTGTCATGGCTAGGAGGAAATAGCCTTTTACTTGTCCCCATCTGAGGGACCGAGGGCTGGCTGCTGTGCTGAGATGGCGTTCAGTAGGGTGTCCCTTGAAAACTGCTCGTCTGTGAGGAAAGTTCAGGCAGAGACATAATGTTTGAAAAAATGTGTATAAACAACACACACGGGAGTACTATTTCCATACAATATAACAATCTTTATTGAAATTTAGAAAAACATACATGTATAAATTGAAATATAATTGTTCATCAATAAACAAAGTATGTAGAGGTTAGAGATGAGCGAACCGGTCGCGGTTCGGCTCGAGGTCGGTTCACCGAACGGAGCTCCCGTTCGAGTTCGGTTCGTCGACGAACCGAACTCGAACTGCATAGGAAACAATAGCAGGCAATCACAAACACATATAAACACCTAGAAAACACCCTCAAAGGTGTCCAAAAGGTGACAAACAACTCACAACACAAATACATGGGAAAGTGACAAGGACAAATTCTCATGTGAAAACAAAACAGCGTTACGAGGAAAAAGAGGACGAGACACAGATATAGGCATGGCATGACCTTCTAAAATCATGTAAAACACCGCAAGGTGACTCCAAGCGGAGTCTCCCTTTTTTCCAAAAATTGGGCCACACAGACACCCCTTCAGTGGCAGCACTTGTGCCCCAGTTGTACACTTCACAGCTAGATTTGCATCAAGCACATTCAAAAATACGCCATACTTAACCGTCCCCAGGATGACACCGGGGTAGGTAGCAAAGTCTTTCCTTATCCCAGCTCTGTTCATCTTGGATCATTTTTAAAAAACACAGCAAGCAAGGGTTACTCCAAGCGGAGTCTCCCTTTTTTTCCAAAAATTGTGCCCCACACACACCCACCCATTCAGTGGCAGCACTTGTGCCCTAGTTGTACACTCCACAGCTAGATTTGCCTCAAGCACATTCAAAAATACGCCATACTTAACCGTCCCCAGGATGACACCGGGGTAGGTAGCAAAGTCTTTCCTGATCCCAGCTCTGTTCATCTTGGCTTCTTTTAAAAACAATGTAAGCAAGGGTTACTCCAAGCGGAGTCTCCCTTTTTTCCAAAAATTGTGCCCCACACACACCCACCCATTCAGTGGCAGCACTTTTGCCCTAGTTGTACACTTCACAGCTAGATTTGCATCAAGCACATTCAAAAATACGCCATACTTAACCGTCCCCAGGATGACACCGGGGTAGGTAGCACAGTCTTTCCTGATCCCAGCTCTGTTCATCTTGGCTTCTTTTAAAAACAATGTAAGCAAGGGTTGCTCCAAGGAGAGTCTCGCTTTTTTTCCAAAAATTGTGCCCCACACACACCCACCCATTCAGTGGCAGCACTTGTGCCCTAGTTGTACACTTCACAGCTAGACTTGCATCAAGCACATTCCAAATCCACAAGCATTTACTTTCCCCAGGATGACACAGGGGTAGTAAATTCCTGGTGGATCCATGACTTGTTCATTTTGATGAACGTTAAGGCCCCGTCACACTAAGCAACATCGCTAGCAACATCGCTGCTAACGAACAACTTTTGTGACGTTGCTAGCGATGTTGCTGTGTGTGACATCCAGCAACAACCTGGCCCCTGCTGTGAGGTCGTTGGTTGTTGCTGAATGTCCTGGGCCATTTTTTAGTTGTTGCTGTCCCGCTGTGAAGCACAGATCGCTGTGTGTGACAGCGAGAGAGCAACAACTAAATGTGCAGGCAGCAGGAGCCGGCTTCTGCGGAGGCTGGTAACCACAGTAAACATCGGGTAACCAAGAAGCCCTGTCCTTGTTTACCCGATATTTACCTTTGTTACCAGCCTCCGCAGCTCTCACTGTCAGTGCCGGCTCCTGCTCTGTGCACATGTAGCTGCAGGACACATCGGGTTAATTAACCCGATGTGTGCTGTAGCTAGGAGAGCAGGGAGCCAGCGCTAAGCATTGTGCGCTGCTCCCTGCTCTGTGCACATTTAGCTGCAGCACACATCGGGTAATTAACCCGATGTGTGCTGTAACTAGGAGAGCAGGGAGCCAGTGCTCAGTGTGTGCTGCTCCCTGCTCTCTGCACGTGTAGCTCCGTGCGCTGGTAACCAAGGTAAATATCGGGTTGGTTACCCGATATTTACCTTAGTTACCAAGCGCAGTATCTTCCACGCAGTGCTGGGGGCTGGTCACTGGTTGCTGGTGAGGTCACCAGCAACTCGTGTAGCGACGCTCCAGCAATCCCTGCCAGGTCAGGTTGCTGGTGGGATCGCTGGAGCGTCGCAGTGTGACATCTCACCAGCAACCTCTTAGCAACTTACCAGCGATCCCTATCGTTGTTGGGATCGCTGGTAAGTTGCTTAGTGTGACTGGACCTTTAGTCTGTCCACATTGTCACTGGACAGACGCGTGCGCTTATCTGTCAGCACACACCCAGCAGCACTGAAGACACGTTCAGAGACAACGCTGGCAGCTGGACACGACAAAATCTCCAAGGCGTAACTGGAGAGTAGAGATGAGCGAACCGGTCGCGGTTCGGCTCGAGGTTGGTTCGCCGAACGGACCTCCCGTTCGAGTTCGGTTCGTCGAACGTTCGACGAACCGAACTCGAACTGCATAGGAAACAATGGCAGGCAATCACAAACACAGAAAAACACCTAGAAAACACCCTCAAAGGTGTCCAAAAGGTCACAAACAACTCACAACACATGGGAAAGTGACAAGGACATATACTCATGCGAAAACAAAAGAGCTGGACAAGGAAAAAGAGGAGGACACACAGATATATGAGTATATGCAAGGAAACATCGATTCCATTAATGTGCAACTTGAGCCCTGCTCATTCTTGGCTTCCAATCTTGATAAATTGCCTGAGCTCGCCACGTACGTCTTGGGGATCTTGTCGTGTCCTGCAGCCAGCGTTCTCTCGGAACCTGTCTTCAGTGCTGCTGTGGGTCTGCTGGCAGATAAGCACACGTGTCTGTCCACTGACAATGTGGACATGGCTCTCAGAGGACTTTTCTTCCCCTGGGTCAGCCAGGGGACGGGAAAGGCACGCGTAATTTTGAGAGTGCTTCATGCAAAGCATCTTTTTCTTTTTCAAAAGGGGGCTCAACCGATGCCAGTCAAGTGGGGTGTGTGTGGCCCAGTGAGTGGAAACGAGGGAGACTGTGGTTGGAGTCCCCTCGCTGTGTCTCTAAAAGAACCAAGATGAACAAGTCATGGCTCTCAGAGGACTTTTCTTCCCCTGGGTCAGCCAGGGGACGGGAAAGGCACGCGTATTTTTGAGAGTGCTTCATGCAAAGCATCTTTTTCTTTTTCAAAAGGGGGCTCAACCGATGCCAGTCAAGTGGGGTGTGTGTGGCCCAGTGAGTGGAAACGAGGGAGACTGTGGTTGGAGTCCCCTCGCTGTGTCTCTAAAAGAACCAAGATGAACAAGTCATGGCTCTCAGAGGACTTTTCTTCCCCTGGGTCAGCCAGGGGACGGGAAAGGCACGCGTATTTTTGAGAGTGCTTCATGCAAAGCATCTTTTTCTTTTTCGAAAGGGAGCTCAACCGATGCCAGTCAAGTGGGGTGTGTGTGGCCCAGTGAGTGGCAACGAGGGAGACTGTGGTTGGAGTCCCCTCGCTGTGTCTCTAAAAGAACCAAGATGAACAAGTCATGGCTCTCAGAGGACTTTTCTTCCCCTGGGTCAGCCAGGGGACGGGAAAGGCACGCGTATTTTTGAGAGTGCTTCATGCAAAGCATCTTTTTCTTTTTCAAAAGGGAGCTCAACCGATGCCAGTCAAGTGGGGTGTGTGTGGCCCAGTGAGTGGAAACGAGGGAGACTGTGGTTGGAGTCCCCTCGCTGTGTCTCTAAAAGAACCAAGATGAACAAGTCATGGCTCTCAGAGGACTTTTCTTCCCCTGGGTCAGCCAGGGGACGGGAAAGGCACGCGTATTTTTGAGAGTGCTTCATGCAAAGCATCTTTTTCTTTTTCAAAAGGGAGCTCAACCGATGCCAGTCAAGTGGGGTGTGTGTGGCCCAGTGAGTGGAAACGAGGGAGACTGTGGTTGGAGTCCCCTCGCTGTGTCTCTAAAAGAACCAAGATGAACAAGTCATGGCTCTCAGAGGACTTTTCTTCCCCTGGGTCAGCCAGGGGACGGGAAAGGCACGCGTATTTTTGAGAGTGCTTCATGCAAAGCATCTTTTTCTTTTTCAAAAGGGAGCTCAACCGATGCCAGTCAAGTGGGGTGTGTGTGGCCCAGTGAGTGGCAACGAGGGAGACTGTGGTTGGAGTCCCCTCGCTGTGTCTCTAAAAGAACCAAGATGAACAAGTCATGGCTCTCAGAGGACTTTTCTTCCCCTGGGTCAGCCAGGGGACGGGAAAGGCACGCGTATTTTTGAGAGTGCTTCATGCAAAGCATCTTTTTCTTTTTCAAAAGGGAGCTCAACCGATGCCAGTCAAGTGGGGTGTGTGTGGCCCAGTGAGTGGCAACGAGGGAGACTGTGGTTGGAGTCCCCTCGCTGTGTCTCTAAAAGAACCAAGATGAACAAGTCATGGCTCTCAGAGGACTTTTCTTCCCCTGGGTCAGCCAGGGGACGGGAAAGGCACGCGTATTTTTGAGAGTGCTTCATGCAAAGCATCTTTTTCTTTTTCAAAAGGGAGCTCAACCGATGCCAGTCAAGTGGGGTGTGTGTGGCCCAGTGAGTGGAAACGAGGGAGACTGTGGTTGGAGTCCCCTCGCTGTGTCTCTAAAAGAACCAAGATGAACAAGTCATGGCTCTCAGAGGACTTTTCTTCCCCTGGGTCAGCCAGGGGACGGGAAAGGCACGCGTATTTTTGAGAGTGCTTCATGCAAAGCATCTTTTTCTTTTTCAAAAGGGAGCTCAACCGATGCCAGTCAAGTGGGGTGTGTGTGGCCCAGTGAGTGGAAACGAGGGAGACTGTGGTTGGAGTCCCCTCGCTGTGTCTCTAAAAGAACCAAGATGAACAAGTCATGGCTCTCAGAGGACTTTTCTTCCCCTGGGTCAGCCAGGGGACGGGAAAGGCACGCGTATTTTTGAGAGTGCTTCATGCAAAGCATCTTTTTCTTTTTCAAAAGGGAGCTCAACCGATGCCAGTCAAGTGGGGTGTGTGTGGCCCAGTGAGTGGCAACGAGGGAGACTGTGGTTGGAGTCCCCTCGCTGTGTCTGTAAAAGAACCAAGATGAACAAGTCATGGCTCTCAGAGGACTTTTCTTCCCCTGGGTCAGCCAGGGGACGGGAAAGGCACGCGTATTTTTGAGAGTGCTTCATGCAAAGCATCTTTTTCTTTTTCAAAAGGGAGCTCAACCGATGCCAGTCAAGTGGGGTGTGTGTGGCCCAGTGAGTGGAAACGAGGGAGACTGTGGTTGGAGTCCCCTCGCTGTGTCTCTAAAAGAACCAAGATGAACAAGTCATGGCTCTCAGAGGACTTTTCTTCCCCTGGGTCAGCCAGGGGACGGGAAAGGCACGCGTATTTTTGAGAGTGCTTCATGCAAAGCATCTTTTTCTTTTTCAAAAGGGAGCTCAACCGATGCCAGTCAAGTGGGGTGTGTGTGGCCCAGTGAGTGGCAACGAGGGAGACTGTGGTTGGAGTCCCCTCGCTGTGTCTGTAAAAGAACCAAGATGAACAAGTCATGGCTCTCAGAGGACTTTTCTTCCCCTGGGTCAGCCAGGGGACGGGAAAGGCACGCGTATTTTTGAGAGTGCTTCATGCAAAGCATCTTTTTCTTTTTCAAAAGGGAGCTCAACCGATGCCAGTCAAGTGGGGTGTGTGTGGCCCAGTGAGTGGAAACGAGGGAGACTGTGGTTGGAGTCCCCTCGCTGTGTTATACATGCTTTTAGAAGGGCATGACATGGCTTGGAGGTTGACTTTCATAAAATGCAAACTGTTGGCTACCAAAATGCTGCCTTTCCAACAACTGTGGTTATAGGCAATGAGGAACATACTGATGAAGATGAGACGCAGATACCCGATTGGGATGACAACTTAAATATTCGGTCAGGGCAAGAAGAGGCTCGGTCTGAGGGGGAGGGGAGTGCAAACACAACAATTGATGATGAAGTTCTAGATCCCACCTACTGTCAACCCCCAGTCAGGCACTCGAGGAGGTCAACAGAGGCGGTGGAGGAGGATGCAACCGACGACGAAATTACCTTGCGCCTTCCTGGACAGAGTCGGAGCACTGGTAGCACGTCTACAACTGCATCCTCAGCCACCACTCTGCCTATGAGCATTATTCGGGGTGCATCAACAGGTCGCATGGCCTCTAAGCCTTGCCTAGCCTGTTCCTTTTTTGACATAGAAAAAGATCGCCCAAATCATGTGATATGTAAAATTTGTCATGATTCTCTTAGTAGAGGTCAAAACCTCAGCAGTTTGACAACTTCTTCCATGAATCGTCACATGAATAAATATCATAGGTCCCGGTGGGAAGCTCACTGTGCTGCAATGCGGCCTAGCGGAGCGAACCATCCACCGCCCGCCCCTTCCAGTGCATCCGCGCGCTCTTCATCTTCTAGGACTGTGGGGACAGCTGTCACACCTGTTTTTCCACGCAAAACTTCCACCACTGTAACCGCAACAGGCAGTTTGCTTGGTAGGTCGTCAGTTGGTTTGGAAGGGGAAACAAGTGAGTGTGTACAGCTCTCTCAGACATCGATAGCACCTACGTTGGATGAAGGCAACATCATGTCTCCGCCTGCACTTTCCTCACAAACCTGCATTTTTCCAGGGACACCCTACTCAACACCGTCTACACACAGCAGCCAGATCTCTGTCCCTCAGATGTGGTCAAATAAAAGGCCACTTCCTCCGACCCATGACAAAGCTAAGAGGTTGACTCTATCCCTCTGTAAGCTGTTGGCTACCGAAATGCTGCCTTGCCGCCTAGTTGACACACAGGATTTTAGAGACCTTATGTCTGTCGCTGTGCCCCAGTACCAGATGCCTAGTCGCCACTACTTCTCTAAGAAAGGTGTGCCCGCGCTACACCAGCATGTCGCACACAACATCACCGCTTCCTTGAGAAACTCTGTGTGTGAACGGGTGCATTTCACCACCGATACTTGGACCAGTAAGCATGGACAGGGACGTTACATGTCGCTGACTGGGCACTGGGTAACTATGTTGATAGATGGTGAAGGGTCTGCTGCACAAGTCTTGCCGTCCCCACGACTTGTGTGTCAATCCTCTGTCTGTCCAAGTTCCGCCACTGCTTCTGCATCCTCCACCTCATCTGGGTCCTCCACCTCCGCCCCAAGCCTGCCTGGTCAGGCCACCAGCGTTCTCACTGCGCAGAAGGAATCACGCACCCCTCATTACTATGCTGGCAGCAGAGCGCAACGGCATCAGGCGGTCTTTAGCTTGACATGTCTTGGGAATAAGAGTCACACAGCTGAGGAGTTGTGGTCAGCTCTGCGGTCCGAGTTTAATAAATGGTTGTCTCCACTCAACCTGCAGCCTGGTAAGGCCGTGTGCGACAATGCTGCAAACCTGGGTGCGGCCCTTCGCCTGGGCAAGGTGACACACGTGCCTTGTATGGCTCACGTGTTGAACCTTGTTGTCCAGCAATTTTTAACACACTATCCCGGCCTAGATGGCCTTCTGACCAGGGCACGTAAACTGTCTGCAGTGCTCACTTCCGCCGTTCAACCGCCGCAGCTGAGCGACTTGCATCGCTCCAGAAGTCTTTCGGCCTGCCGGTTCATCGCCTGAAATGCGATGTGGCGACACGCTGGAATTCAACTCTCCACATGTTACAGCGACTGTGGCAGCACCGGCGAGCCCTGGTGCAATACGTCATGATGTATAGCCTGGGCCAACGAGATGCAGAAGTGGGGCAGATCACCCTGATGGAGTGATCTCAGATCAAGGACCTATGCACCGTTCTGCACAGTTTCGACATGGCGACGAATATGTTTAGCGCTGACAATGCCATTATCAGCATGACGATTACAGTCATTTACATGCTGGAGCACACGCTAAACACTATTCGGAGTCAGGGGGTGGGACAACAGGAAGGGGAGGAACTACAGGAGGATTCATATGCGCAAGACACAACAACATCACCAAGGTCCAGACGTTCATCATCACCAACGCGGCAGGCATGGGACCATGGGGGACAGGGATCAACAAGGGCGCATGGTAGCAGGCGAGATGTTGAGGAAGGTGCAGGAGGACATGAAGATATGGAGGACGAACTGTCCATGGACATGGAAGACTCAGCGGATGAGGGAGACCTTGGTCAAAATTCAGTTGAAAGAGGTTGGGGGGAGATGTCAGAGGAAGAAAGAACGGTTAGCACCTCTATGCCACAAACACAGCGTGGACTTGGTCCGCATGGCTGCGCAAGACACATGAGTGCCTTCTTGTTGCACTACCTCCAACATGACCCTCGGATTGTCAAAATTAGAAGTGATGATGACTACTGGCTTGCCACACTATTAGATCCCCGGGACAAGTCCAAATTTTGTGACATAATTCCACCCATAGAAAGGGACGCACGTATGCTGGAGTATCAGCATAAGCTGTTACTCGATCTTAGCTCGGCTTTTACACCAAACAACCGTGCAGGTGAAGGGAGTGATTCTCCCAGTTGTAACTTGACAAACATGGGACGGCATCGTCATCTTCAACAGTCTACCCGTACCAGTAGGACCGTATCTGGTGCTGGTAACAGCAATTTTATGGAATATTTTCATAATTTTTTTAGACCCTCCTTTGCAAGGCCACCAGAGACAACAAGTCTGACACATAGTCAACGGATGGAGAGGATGATACAGGAGTATCTCCAAATGAACATCGATGCAATGACTTTGCAAATGGAGCCTTGCTTCTTTTTGGGCTTCAAATCTAGAAAAATTGACAGAGCTCTCCAGTTACGCCTTGGAGATTTTGTCGTGTGCAGCTGCCAGCGTTGTCTCTGAACGTGTCTTCTTCAGTGCTGCTGGGTGTGTGCTGACAGATAAGCGCACGCGTCTGTCCAGTGACAATGTGGACACACTGACGTTCATCAAAATGAACAAGTCATGGATCCAGAAGGAATTTACTACCCCTGTGTCATCCTGGGGAGAGTAAATGCTTGTGGATTTGGAATGTGCTTGATGCAAATCAAAACATCCTGTTTGCAACTAGGGCACAAGTGCTGCCACTGATGGGGTGTCTGTGTGCCCAATGTTGGGAAAAAAGGTAGACTCCGCTTGGAGTAACCCTTGCTTGATGTGTTTTTTAAAAATGATACAAGATGAACAGATCTGAAGGCAAGATGAAGGCAACATCATGTCTCCGCCTGCACTTTTCTCACAAACCTGCATTTTTCCAGGGACACCCTACTCAACACCGTCTACAGACAGCAGCCAGATCTCTTTCCCTCAGATGTGGTCAAATAAAAGGCCACTTACTGCGACCCATGACAAAGCTAAGTGGTTGACTCTATCCCTCTGTAAGCTGTTGGCTACCGAAATGCTGCCTTTACGCGTAGTGGACACACAGGATTTTACAGACCTTATGTCTGTCGCTGTGCCCCAGTACCACATGCCCAATCACCACTGCTTCTCCAAGAAAAGCATGCCCGCGCTACACCAGCATGTCGCACACAACATCACCACTTCCTTGAGAAAATCTGTGTGCGACAGGGTGCATTTCAACACAGATACTTGGACCAGTAAGCATAGACAGGGTCATTACATGTCACTGACTGGGCACTGGCAAACTATGGTGAGAGATGGAGAAGGGTCTGCTGTACAAGTCTTGCCGTCCCCACGAGTTGTTTCAATCCTTGTTCTGTATGTAGAAGTTAATACACTGCTTCTGCCTCTTCAACCTCGTGTGGGTCCTCTACCTTGGCGCAAACCCTGTGTGGTCAGGCCACCCTTCCTTGCAACTGCGCACAAGGACTACCACACACCTCCTTACTATGCTGGCAGCAGAGCTCAATGCCATCAGGCGGTCAAAGCTTTACTTTGAAATGTATGGGAAATGTGAGTCACACCGCTATTACAGAGAATAGTAGTCAGGCAGGGTCAAAACATTAATTGAGGAACAGGAACAGAATGGGACGGCCAGGAAAGAATCAGAAAACAAGCAGAGTTGAAATGCGTATCGGCCAACAAGGTACATAAACAGCAAGCAGGAAAAGTAGTCAGGTAACAAGCACACAAAATCATAAAACTGAACTGGGGGTAAAATTAACCAGAGGTTCATAGCTATGTCTGGCAGTGGTCTGCAGACAGGATGGGCATAAAAAAGGGTGTGGTGTCTTCCCATTGGTTGTAGCTGAATGATGGTATTTCATCTGTGAGATACCCACCAGCTACATTCAGCCAGAGATTCTGCATCTGTCAAGGTAATGCAGCCCAGTGGGTGAGCATAACCTGCGTCCACCTGCGCCGCTGGCATCGACTACTCTCACATCATCAGCACTATTCATGAAAGGAACACGTTGTCACCTGGCAACCGGAGTACAAATTGACGGAGCGGACTACGTTGGTGACTTAACAGCCGTGTGCGGCAATGATGCAAACCTGGCTGCGGGCCATCCTCAGGGCAATGTGACACACGTGCCTTTTAGGGCTCACGTGTTGAACCGAATTCGCCAGCAATTTTTAAAACACCATCACGGCCTACATGGCCTTGTGCAGTGGGCACGCTCACTATGTGCTCACTTCCATCGTGCGCACACAGCAGCTCAACAACTTTCATCACTCCGGAAGTCTTAGGGTCTGGCAGTTAAACGCCGTAAATGCGATGTTTCGACACGCAGGAATTGGAATCTGCACATGTTGCAGCGTGTGTGGCAGCACCGCAGAGCCCTGCTGAAATACGGTAAGACATATAGCCTGGGATAACTTGATCCAGAGGTGGTGCAGATCACGCTGCTGGAGTGGTGTCAGATCAAGGACCTATGCACCCTGCTACACAGTTTTGAAATGTCGACGAAGATGTTTAGCACTGGCAATGTCATTCTCAGCGTGACAATTCTGGTCATCTACATGATGGAGCACACTGTAATTATTATTCTGAGTCAGGTGTTGGGACAAGAGGAAGGGGAGGAAGTACAGGAGGAGTCATATGCGGAAGGGATAACAAGATCTACGAGGTCCAGATGGTCAGCGGCACCTATGCGGCATTCATGGTGAGGGAGAGGGATTAACAAGGGCGCATAGTATCAGCAAAAAGTGTTGATGAAAGTGCAGGAGCCCATGAAGAAATGGAGGACGAACTGGCGATGGGCATGGAAGACTCAGCAGATGAGTGAGAGCTTGCTCACATTTCGGTTGTGCGAGGTTGTGGGTAGAGGGCAGAGGAAGGATGCACGATTCTCACCTCTCTGCCACCAACACACCAAGGACTTGGTCCTCCTGGATGCACAAGACACATGAGCGCCTTCTTGCTGCACTACCTACATGACCCTCGGATTGTATGAATTTGAACTAATCCTGAATACTGGGTTGCCACACTGTTAGATCCCCGGTACAAGACAAAATTTGGCGAACTAATTCCTGCCATAGAAATAGACGCACGTATACAGGAGTATCTGCAGAATGTGGTACGCAATCTTAGATCTACTTGTCCACTAAACACCAGTGCTGCACAGAGTGAATCTCAACGCTTTGTCATGGATAGGAGGAAATGGTCTTTTACTTGTCCACATCGGAGGGACCGAGGGATGGCTGCTGTGCTGAGATGGCGTTGAGTACGGTGTCCCTGCACAGTTGCACTTTTGGTCATATCCCAAAATGAGTTGAAAAAGGACAGATGCTGTTGGAAAGGGGAACAGGTGTGTTGGAAAGGGGAAAAAAGTTTTGGTCCGTGGATTTGGTGGTTAAGCAACTGTAACATTTGCTGAAGAAACAACATCTGTTACAGTGGGACTGGCAGATTTGGATAAAGTGGTATATAATCTGTGACCGCTATATAACGAAAATTAATAAGAAAAGAAAGAGAAAGGTATATATCCCCATCAGCAGTCAGTGTCCACCGTGCTCCCAGTTGGAAAAGGAGAGGTTGGCAACTTGAAGGTTTGGTGGAGGATACAGAGCTGTGTGGCTATGAAACTAATAGTAGCCTGAACCGAGTTAGACGCCATTCGGATCTGGAGACTGTGAGCCCTGTTAGCGTCACAGGGTCCACATGCCCACCCAGCCCAGGAACTCCCTGTTAACAACACAGGGGCCATTGAGTACGCTGACCGTGTGCGTAGGGGCCACACCTGTGGACAGCAGGCGCATCAGCAGCAGCAGGCCTGTTAATGCCACTGGGCTGCACAAGCAGGACTGTTAGGACAGGAGCTGGTCTTAACCGTTCTGCGTTACCAACTGTGGTGGTGGCCTGCATCCACCACCCGATCCCTGCCTACCTCTGGCCTAAAGCCGCAATGGGTTCAACACATGGAGGTGTGCTCTTTCGGAGCATAATAGAAGACTGCGCACCTCCTTGTTGGCTCCAGCCCCTTTTATAACCTGGGTCCGCCCCAAACCAGGGTGAACCACAATGCACCTCCTGGAGACAAAAGTAGAGTGACACGTCATGAGTGGCATAACTAGCGTCCTATTTGGAAACGCAACTTCAATGATGACCTCATGGCTGCCATGACCCAAACACCTCACCAGTCATCGTCTGAGCATCAATAATGCGGTGACAAGTCATAGGTGTGGGCCTCTGCAAGCCATTTGGGAGGACACCTGATGCCCTGTGGTCTATATGGGACCCCCACATCAGGGCCAGGGCCAAAGAGTTCATTACCGGACCTAGTCTCTGATGCAGGAAGTGCCTGAGCATGCTCAGTAGCATGAAATACAGTCTCTGAAAAAAGACTATCAGCTTTAGAATGGTGTCTATGCCCAAAACAGGACTTAGACCCGGCACGGAATGCAAGCACCTGTGCAAAGAGGCTTTTCACACTTAGTGTGGGAGCATGCGCTGTATCCCGAAATGAAAACTTAGCGTCAGGAATGACACAGTCAGGCTGAGCATACTCACTAGGCGAAACACTGTAATTATGCTGCAGCTGGGGTACATCGGCACACGCATGCGCACTAGCTGCCTCTCCACACTTAGACGTGGAGGGGAAATTTGTCTTGGAGATGCTGTCTATGAACAGAAGGAAAAGCTAAAGGAAGCCTGACTTTCTATCCCTCCGAATTATGAAATGCAGCAATGAATTCCATGAGTTTGCTATAACATTAGCGTAGCAAAATGTGCATGAGGGTGTGATGTAGAGGTGCTAGAAATAGCTTGTCACCAGTGGGGCACAAATGGAATACAACAGCCAGTTCTATGATGCCACAAAATGGCAGTATTTTGTGCTATCATTATAGCTTATTAAAAACAGAGCACGAGGTTGTCATGCAGAGGTGCTGCACATAGATTTGCAGTAGTGTGAATTGACAAAAGTACAATAGCCACGTTTAGGATACAACTAGGTACAGTGAGTGTTTGCTAGTAAAATTGCTTAGTTTAAAAAAGTTGTAGTGTGCAATGCAGGCAGACGTGCTATGCAAATGTCTTTGCACTAGTGGGACTATAGCAAAGTCCAATAGCCACGTATAGGATGCCACTAGGTACACTGAGTGTGTGCTAGTATAATGGCTTCGTTATAATTTGTTGGAGTGTGCAACGCAGGCAGATGCGCTCTGCAAATGTCTTGGCACTAGTGGGACTATAGCAAAGTCCAATAGCCACGTATAGGATGCCACTAGGTACACTGTGTGTTTGCTAGTATAATGGATGAGTTTAAAAAAGATAGAGTGTGCAATGCAGGCAGACGTGCTGCAAATAACGTTCCAATACTGTGAATTGACAAAAGTACAATAGCCACGTTTAGGATACAACTAGGTACAGTGAGTGTTTGCTAGTATAATGGCTTCGTTATAATTAGTTGGAGTGTGCAACGCAGGCAGATGCGCTCTGCAAATGTCTTGGCACTAGTGGGACTATAGCAAAGTCAAATAGCCACGTATAGGATGCCACTAGGTACACTGACTGTTTGGTAGTATAATGGCTGAGTTTAAAAAAGTTAGAGTGTGCAATGCAGGCAGACGTGCTGCAAATAACGTTCCAATACTGTGAATTGACAAAAGTACAATAGCCACGTTTAGGATGCCACTAGGTACACTGACTGTTTGCTAGTATAATGGCTGAGTTTAAAAAAGTTAGAGTGTGCAATGCAGGCAGACGTGCTGCAAATAACGTTCCAATACTGTGAATTGACAAAAGTACAATAGCCACGTTTAGGATGCCACTAGGTACAGTGAGTGTTTGCTAGTATAATGGCTGAGTTTAAAAAAGTTAGAGTGTGCAATGCAGGCAGACGTGCTGCAAATAACGTTCCAATACTGTGAATTGACAAAAGTACAATAGCCACGTTTAGGATGCCACTAGGTACACTGACTGTTTGGTAGTATAATGGCTGAGTTTAAAAAAGTTAGAGTGTGCAATGCAGGCAGACGTGCTGCAAATAACGTTCCAATACTGTGAATTGACAAAAGTACAATAGCCACGTTTAGGATGCCACTAGGTACACTGACTGTTTGGTAGTATAATGGCTGAGTTTAAAAAAGTTAGAGTGTGCAATGCAGGCAGACGTGCTGCAAATAACGTTCCAATACTGTGAATTGACAAAAGTACAATAGCCACATTTAGGATACAACTAGGTACAGTGAGTGTTTGCTAGTATAATGGCTGAGTTTAAAAAAGTTAGAGTGTGCAATGCAGGCAGACGTGCTGCAAATAACGTTCCAATACTGTGAATTGACAAAAGTACAATAGCCACGTTTAGGATACAACTAGGTACAGTGAGTGTTTGCAAGTATAATGGCTGAGTTTAAAAAAGTTAGAGTGTGCAATGCAGGCAGACGTGCTGCAAATAACGTTCCAATACTGTGAATTGACAAAAGTACAATAGCCACGTTTAGGATGCCACTAGGTACACTGACTGTTTGCTAGTATAATGGCTGAGTTTAAAAAAGTTAGAGTGTGCAATGCAGGCAGACGTGCTGCAAATAACGTTCCAATACTGTGAATTGACAAAAGTACAATAGCCATGTTTAGGATGCCACTAGGTACACTGACTGTTTGGTAGTATAATGGCTGAGTTTAAAAAAGTTAGAGTGTGCAATGCAGGCAGACGTGCTGCAAATAACGTTCCAATACTGTGAATTGACAAAAGTACAATAGCCACGTTTAGGATGCCACTAGGTACACTGACTGTTTGGTAGTATAATGGCTGAGTTTAAAAAAGTTAGAGTGTGCAATGCAGGCAGACGTGCTGCAAATAACGTTCCAATACTGTGAATTGACAAAAGTACAATAGCCACGTTTAGGATACAACTAGGTACAGTGAGTGTTTGCTAGTATAATGGCTGAGTTTAAAAAAGTTAGAGTGTGCAATGCAGGCAGACGTGCTGCAAATAACGTTCCAATACTGTGAATTGACAAAAGTACAATAGCCACGTTTAGGATACAACTAGGTACAGTGAGTGTTTGCTAGTATAATGGCTGAGTTTAAAAAAGTTAGAGTGTGCAATGCAGGCAGACGTGCTGCAAATAACGTTCCAATACTGTGAATTGACAAAAGTACAATAGCCACGTTTAGGATGCCACTAGGTACAGTGAGTGTTTGCTAGTATAATGGCTGAGTTTAAAAAAGTTAGAGTGTGCAATGCAGGCAGACGTGCTGCAAATAACGTTCCAATACTGTGAATTGACAAAAGTACAATAGCCACGTTTAGGATGCCACTAGGTACACTGACTGTTTGCTAGTATAATGGCTGAGTTTAAAAAAGTTAGAGTGTGCAATGCAGGCAGACGTGCTGCAAATAACGTTCCAATACTGTGAATTGACAAAAGTACAATAGCCACGTTTAGGATGCCACTAGGTACACTGACTGTTTGCTAGTATAATGGCTGAGTTTAAAAAACTTGGAGTGTGCAATGCAGGCAGATGTGCTCTGCAAATGTCTTGGCACTAGTGGGACTATAGCGAAGTCCAATAGCCACGTATAGGATGCCACTAGGTACACTGAGTGTGTGCTAGTATAATGGCTTCGTTATAATTAGTTGGAGTGTGCAACGCAGGCAGATGCGCTCTGCAAATGTCTTGGCACTAGTGGGACTATAGCAAAGTCCAATAGCCACGTATAGGATGCCACTAGGTACACTGAGTGTTTGCTAGTATAATGGCTTCGTTATAATTTGTTGGAGTGTGCAACGCAGGCAGATGCGCTCTGCAAATGTCTTGGCACTAGTGGGACTATAGCAAAGTCCAATAGCCACGTATAGGATGCCACTAGGTACACTGAGTGTTTGCTAGTATAATGGCTTCGTTATAATTAGTTGGAGTGTGCAACGCAGGCAGATGCGCTCTGCAAATGTCTTGGCACTAGTGGGACTATAGCAAAGTCCAATAGCCACGTATAGGATGCCACTAGGTACACTGAGTGTTTGCTAGTATAATGGCTGAGTTTAAAAAACTTGGAGTGTGCAATGCAGGCAGATGTGCTCTGCTAATGTCTTTGCACTAGTGGGACTATAGCAAAGTCCAATAGCCACGTATAGGATGCCACTAGGTACACTGAGTGTGTGCTAGTATAATGGCTTAGTTATAATTCGTTGGAGTGTGCAACGCAGGCAGACGTGCTGCAAATGTCTTGGCACTAGTGGGACTATAGCAAAGTCCAATAGCCACGTATAGGATGCCACTAGGTACACTGAGTGTTTGCTAGTATAATGGCTTCGTTATAATTTGTTGGAGTGTGCAACGCAGGCAGATGCGCTCTGCAAATGTCTTGGCCCTAGTGGGACTATAGCAAAGTCCAATAGCCACGTATAGGATGCCACTAGGTACACTGAGTGTTTGCTAGTATAATGGCTGAGTTTAAAAAACTTGGAGTGTGCAATGCAGGCAGATGTGCTCTGCTAATGTCTTTGCACTAGTGGGACTATAGCAAAGTCCAATAGCCACGTATAGGATGCCACTAGGTACACTGAGTGTTTGCTAGTAAAATTGCTTAGTTTAAAAAACTTGGAGTGTGCAATGCAGGCAGATGTGCTCTGCAAATGTCTTTGCACTAGTGGGACTATAGCAAAGTCCAATAGCCACAGATAGGATGCCACTAGGTACACTGAGTGTTTGCTAGTATAATGGCTTAGTTAGAATGAGTTGGAGTGTGCAGAGGACAAGAGGGTACAGTGGCAGGATTGTGGTGCTCTGGGTAGAGGAATGGAAGCCTGCCTTTCTATTCCCTCCTAATGGTGAAATGCAGGGAGGAAATCCCTGACCTGGGCTACACAGACGCTGTTGCTGTTTGCAGGACCTGTCACCTATGGCTCTCTGACCCTGCCGGTACGAGCCCTTAAAAGGACTGCTAGAATGTGCTCTCCCTAAGCTGTCTAACGCTGTGTATGCAGCGCATACAGCTGTATCGGCGATAGGACAAAGGACGGAACTGCGACAGTGATGTCTGACACCAAAGACGCAGAAGGCAGATAATGGCGATCGTGAAGAAAATGTCCGGTTTTATAATGCAGGGACATGTGACATGCAGATCCTATCACACATGCCGTTGCTTCTCTGCCTCAAAGTCCACTTAGGTGTGTGTGTGTCTGTGATTGGCTGACATGCTGGCCAGCCCCACAAGACGCGCGCGCTTAGGGAAGGAAGACAAGAAAAAAAAAAAAAAAAATGGCGATCGCCATTATAGAAACAGCAGTGATCTGAAGGCGCTGTTCACGCACACTATACACTGAAATGTGATAATAGTTTGATTCACAGAGTGACTTACACTATTACAGCAGAAACCAAGCTAAGATTTAGCTGTTTTTTGGCTGCTAGAACCGTTCTCGAACGTTTCTAGAACTATCGAGCTTTTGCAAAAAGCTCGAGTTCTAGTTCGATCTAGAACATGCCCCAAAATCACTCGAGCCTAGAACTGGAGAACCACGAACCACGAACCGCGCTCAACTCTACTGGAGAGCTCTGGCCATTTTTCTAGATTTGAAGCCTAAAAATGAGTAAGGCTCCATTTGCAAAGTCATGGCATCGATGTTCATTTGGAGATACTCCTGTATCATCCTCTCCAGCCGTTGACTATGTGTCAGACTTGTTGTCTCTGGTGGCCTTGCAAAGGAGGGTCTAAAAAAATTATGAAAAGATTCCATAAAATTGCTGTTACCAGCACCAGATACAGTCCTACTGGTACGGGTAGACTGTTGAAGATGACGAGACCGTCCCATGTTTGTCAAGTTAGAACTGGGAGAATCACTCCCTGCACCTGCACGGTTGTTTGGTGGAAAATCTGAGCTAAGATCGAGTAAGAGCTTCTGCTGATACTCCTGCATACGTACGTCCCTTTCTATGGCTGGAATTATGTCACAAAATTTGGACTTGTACCGGGGATCTAATAGTGTGGCAATCCAGTAGTCATCCTCACTTCTAATTTTGACAATACGAGGGTCATGTTGGAGGTAGTGCAACAAGAAGGCACTCATGTGTCTTGCGCAGCCATGCGGACCAAGTCCACGCTGTGTTTGTGGCATAGAGGTGCTACCCGTTCTTTCTTCCTCTGACATCTCCCCCCAACCTCTTTCAACTGAAATTTTACCAAGGTCTCCCTCATCTGCTGAGTCTTCCATGTCCATGGACAGTTCGTCCTCCATTTCTTCATGTTCTCCTGCACCTTCCTCAACATTTCGCCTGCTACTATGCGCCCTTGTTGATCCCTGTCCCCCATGGTCCCATGCCTGCTGCATTGGTGATGATGAACGTCTGGACCTTGGTGATGTTGTTGTCCCTTGCGCATATGAATCCTCCTGTAGTTCCTCCTCTTCCTGTTGTCCCACCCCCTTACTCCGAATAGTGTTTAGCGTGTGCTCCAGCATGTAAATGACTGGAATTGTCATGCTGATAATGGCATTGTCAGCGCTAAACATATTCGTCGCCATGTCGAAACTGTGCAGAAGGGTGCATAGGTCCTTGATCTGAGACCACTCCATCAGGGTGATCTGCCCCACCTCTGCATCTCGTTGGCCCAGGCTATACGTCATGACGTATTGCACCAGGGCTCGGCGGTGCTGCCACAGCCGCTGTAACATGTGGAGAGTCGAATTCCAGCGTGTCGCCACATCGCATTTCAAGCGATGAACCGGCAGGCCGAAAAACTTCTGGAGAGATGCAAGTCGCTCAGCTGCGGCGGTTGAACGTCGGAAGTGAGCAGACAGTTTTCGTGCCCTGGTCAGAAGGCCATCTAGGCCGGGATAGTGTGTTAAGAATTGCTGGACAACAAGGTTCAACACGTGAGCCATACAAGGCACGTGTGTCACCTTGCCCAGGCGAAGGGCCGCACCCAGGTTTGCAGCATTGTCGCACACGGCCTTACCAGGCTGCAGGTTGAGTGGAGACAACCATTTATTAAACTCGGACCGCAGAGCTGACCACAACTCCTCAGCTGTGTGACTCCTATTCCCAAGACATGTCAAGCTAAAGACCGCCTGATGCCGTTGCGCTCTGCTGTCAGCATAGTAATGAGGGGTGCGTGATTCCTTCTGCGCAGTGAGAACGTTGGTGGCCTGACCAGGCAGGCTTGGGGCGGAGGTGGAGGACCCAGATGAGGTGGAGGAGGCAGAAGCAGTGGCGGAACTTGGACAGACAGAGGATTGACACACAAGTCGTGGGGACGGCAAGACTTGTGCAGCAGACCCTTCACCATCTATCACCATAGTTACCCAGTGCCCAGTCAGCGACATGTAACGTCCCTGTCCATGCTTACTGGTCCAAGTATCGGTGGTGAAATGCACCCGTTCACACACAGAGTTTCTCAAGGAAGTGGTGATGTTGTGTGCGACATGCTGGTGTAGCGCGGGCACACCTTTCTTAGAGAAGTAGTGGCGACTGGGCATCTGGTACTGGGGCACAGCGACAGACATAAGGTCTCTAAAATCCTGTGTGTCCACTAGGCGGAAAGGCAGCATTTCGGTAGCCAAGAGCTTACAGAGGGATAGAGTCAACCTCTTAGCTTTGTCATGGGTCGCAGGAAATGGCCTTTTATTTGACCACATTTGAGGGACAGAGATCTGGCTGCTGTGTGTAGACGGTGTTGAGTAGGGTGTCCCTGTAAAAATGCAGGTTTGTGAGGAAAGTGAAGGCGGAGACATGATGTTGCCTTCATCCAACGTTGGTGCTATCGATGTCTGAGAGAGCTGTACACACTCACTTGTTTCCCCTTCCAAACCAACTGACGACCTATCAAGCAAACTGCCTGTTGCGGTTACAGTGGTGGAAGTTGTGCGTGGAAAACCAGGTGTGACAGCTGTCCCCACAGTCCTAGAAGATGAAGAGCGCGCGGATGCACTGGAAGGGGCAGGCCGTGGATGGTTCGCTCCGCTAGGCCGCATTGCAGCACGGTGAGCTTCCCACCGGGACCTATGATATTTATTTATGTGACGATTCATGGAAGAAGTTGTCAAACTGCTGAGGTTTTGACCTCTACTAACAGAATCACGACAAATTTTACACATCACATAATTTGGGCGATCTTTTTCTATGTCAAAAAAGGACCAGGCTAGGCAAGGCTTAGAGGGCATGCGACCTGCTGAGCCCCCCCGACTAGTGCTCAGAGGCACAGTGGTGGCTGATGATGCAGTTGTAGACGTGCTACCAGTGCTCCGACTCTGTCCAGGAAGGCGCAAGGTAACTTCGTCGTCGGTTGCATCCTCCTCCACCGCCTCTGTTGACCTCCTTGAGTGCCTGACTGGGGGTTGACAGTAGGTGGGATCTAGAACTTCATCATCAATTGTTGTGTTTGCACTCCCCTCACCCTCAGACCGAGCCTCTTCTTGCCCTGACCGAAAATTTAAGTTGTCATCCCAATCTGGTATCTGGGTCTCATCGTCATCAGTATGTTCCTCATTGTCTATAACCACAGGTGTTACAGTTTGTGACAAAGGGTCAATATTACGCTCAGAAACTTGGTCCTCACGGCCTGAATCAGAGTCACAAAGGTTCTGGGCATCACTGCAGACCATTTCCTGGTCTGTACTCACTGTAGCTTGGGAGCAGACTATAGTGTGACTGAACAGCTCTGCAGACTCAGCCATCTCAGTTCCACCATACTGTGCAGGGCTGATGGAGACTTCAGAGCTGGGAGAAAGCAAGTTTGATTGGGATGACAACTCAGAGGTCTGGTGTTTTTTGGATGCGGTACTTGAAGTGGCTGAGAGGGCACTTGTTGGACCACTTGAGATCCATTCAAGCATTTTCCTTTTTTGGCCATCATCTAGCTTTGTTCCTGTTGTTCGTGTCCGTAAAAAAGGGAGCACATCGGATTGTCCACGGTAAGTAGTAGACATCTTACTTTTGCTGGTAGATGGTCTATCTTCAGCAGATGATAATGGAGCTTTGCCACCTTCCCCACGGACAAACCCTTTTTTTCCTTTTCCACCACGCCTCTTCCCCTTTCCACCAGCATCTGTCATTTTGCCACTCATGTTGATTGCGACAAGATTGTGCACTGAAAATGTGGTAGTAAAAATTGAGAGGTGGTGTAGATTGCAGCGGTGGTCTAGCTTTATTAACAGCAGAATAATAAAGAATAAATATCCCTGACAATGCAACTACGGCCCTTAAACTGGCAGCATAAATTGCTAGTCTAATGGCTTAGTAACAATGAGTTGGAGTGTGCAATGCAGGCAGACGTGCTGCAAATATCTTTGCACTAGTGGGACTATACAGAAGTTTAATAGCCACGTTTAGGATGACACTAAGTTCACTCAGTGTTTGCTAGTATAATGGCTTAGTTATAATGAGTTTGAGTGTGCAATGCAGGCAGAGGTGCTGCAAATATCTGTGCACTACTGGGACTATACAGAAGTCCAAGAGCCACGTTTAGGATGACACTAAGTTCACTCAGTGTTTGCTAGTATAATGGCTTAGTTATAATGAGTTTGAGTGTGCAATGCAGGCAGAGGTGCTGCAAATATCTGTGCACTAGTGGGACTATACAGAAGTCCAATAGCCACGTTTAGGATGACACTAAGTTCACTCAGTGTTTGCTAGTATAATGGCTTAGTTTTAATGAGTTTGAGTGTGCAGTGCAGGCAGACGTGCTGCAAATATCTTTGCACTAGTGGGACTATACAGAAGTCCAATAGCCACGTTTAGGATGACACTAAGTTCACTCAGTGTTTGCTAGTATAATGGCTTAGTTATAATGAGTTTGAGTGTGCAATGCAGGCAGACGTGCTGCAAATATCTTTGCACTAGTGGGACTATACAGAAGTACAATAGCCACGTTTAGGATGACACTAGGTACACACAGTGTTTGCTAGTATAATGGCTTAGTTATAATGAGTTGGAGTGTGCAGAGGACAGGAGGGTACAGTGCCAGGGTTGTGGGTCTCTGGGAAGAGGAATGGAAGCCTGCCTTTCTATTCCCTCCTAATGGGGAAATGCAGCGAGGAAATCCCTGAACTTAGCTACACAGACGCTGTCATCTTGTGTAGCTGTTAAACTCTGTTTTCAGGACCTGTCACCTATGGTTCTGACCCTGCCCGTATAAGCCCTTAAAAGGACTGATAGAAAGTGCTATCCCTAAGCTGTCCAGCGCTGTGTATGGAGCGCATACAGCAGTATCGGCGATAGGACTCAGGACGGAGCTGCGCCAGTGATGTCTGACACCAAGGACGCAGAAGAGATAATGGCGTCCGGACGGGCAGATACTCATTTTTATAATGCAGGGACATGTGACATGGACATCCTATCACACATGCCGTTGCTTCTCTGGCTAAAAGTCCACTTAGCTGTGTGTGTGTCTGGGATTGGCTGACATGCTGGCCCTCCCCACTACACGCGCGCGCTTAGGGAAGGAAGACAAGGAAAAAAAAAAAAATGGCGATCGCCATTATCCATACAGCAGTGATCTGAAGGCGCTGTTCCCGCACACTATACACTGAAATGTCATAATAGTGTGAGTCACAGAGTGACTTACACTATTACAGCGGAAAGCCAGCTAGGAATTAGCTGTTTTTTTGCTGCTAGAACCGTTCTCGAACGTATCTAGAACTATCGAGCTTTTGCAAAAAAGCTCGAGTTCTAGTTCGATCTAGAACAGCCCCCAAAATCACTCGAGCCGCGAACTGGAGAACCACGAACCACGAACCGTGCTCAACTCTAGTAGAGGTATAAGGAGGACTTCTACCAGCAATCACCCCCCACATTAGTGTGTGTATGGGTCCTAATCAGTAAATGCAGTTGAAAGTGTGCATGATCTATAATGGCAGCAATACCAAAATATCTGCCTCAGTAACAAGATGTCTTCCTTGATAGACCAGACTAACAAATCTGCTGCACGTATATAGAAAAATAAAGCTCAAAGACTGTCCAAGGGTAATTACCAAACTGTATGTGGATAGCAAAAGAATTTATAAGAATATCAAGGCTTACCCATATTATGGACAGAAAGAGGCAAAAGACCCAAACTGTGGGGGGAAGAAGAGCAGCTCCCAGTCCTGAACGCGTATCGCTCTCGCTTCCTCAGCAGGCTGGAGGCAAGCGGGGAGTCGAGCTAGAGCATGTCGCCGGTACACGGCGATACACAAACGTGCACCGTGTAACAGAGAGATGCAATGACAGGTCCTACATGACGCGTCATAGTCATGTGACCAGTCTGTAGCCAATGAGATAACAGGCATGTGACTGGTCACATGGCTATTTTTCACGTCATGATAGGTCCTGCATCACTGCTGGCAGTGCTGGTTACCGGGAAGATTCAGCGATCATCGGATGGAATAGCGGCAGGAGACAGAGTGCAGGAGGGATCGCGGGGACCGGTAAGTGTTATGGCAATGTTTATTAACTGTATGTGTACATTTATAATGTGTTTTTATGTGTTTGTGATTGCCTCCTATTGTTTCCTATGCGGTTCGAGTGGTTCGCCGAACCGGTTCGCCGAACCGAACTCGAACGAGACCTCCGTTCGGCGAACCGAACTCGAGCCGAACCACGGCCGGTTCGCTCATCTCTAGTCCCGGGACTGTCACATCTAATGGATGCGGCAATTCCGGGCGGCTGCTGGGTGATATTGTTAGGGTAGTGGGCTCCCGATAACGTGGTGCTCTCCATCCTGACAATACCAGCCTCCAGCCATGGATCTTTATCCTGGCTGGTATCAAATATGGGGGGGACCTGCATTTTTTTTTTTCTTTATTTATTTATTTTACTGCACGATATAGACCCGCCCGCCAGCGGCTGTGATTCGTTGCAGTGAGACAGCTGTCACTCATCGTGGGGGCGTGTCTGACTGCAACCAAATCATGGGCGCCGGTGGGCGGGGAAAGCATGGAATACCTGATTGAATAATGAAGCGGCAGCCATTTTCTAAAGAGGAAAAGACGCCGCAGATTTCTGACAGCCGTGCAGCGAGACGCCCCATAATCGGTGAGTAGGAAAGAGAGAGGGATTGTGCTGGGGACACAGGACGCATGCAGATAGCAACGTGTGAACATAGCCTTACTGTGAAAAGCCACGTTTTTGTTGATAAAACCGTTCTCGAACCTAACTGTCGAGCTTTTAGCAAAAAGCTCGAGTTCGAGCTCGAGCTCGAACACCCCCCAAAATCACTCACACATGAAATTGGCGAACCTCGAACATCCGCTCATCTCTAATTAAGTGTCAATTAAAAGTTTTCAAATGTATACGACTTTGTGTCAAAATTTTGGTGCAAAAATTGTTCTAACAGTTCTAAATTAAAGCATCCTAAAGGTAGTATAGTGTCTGTGATAAATTTAGTGCATAAAATCTAATTCTAGGAAGTCTATATTTCTGATAGTATTAGTAAATCTCTCTCAAAATGTCCACATTGTTTTTTCTGTGTTCTAGGTTTTTTTGGCTAATGAATCAATGTATTTTTGAGATGTTACTTGATTTATACACTCAATTGAAAAAAGAAAAGTCATGGAGTTAAGGATATAACAGCATCAATAGACATGCTAATGATATGCTAATGATTTTTTTTCTTTTTATCCAAACATATTGATTTACTCAGTATTTAAGAAGAGGGTCATGAACCGAAATATATGCACTCACATGCCTTGGCATGTTATCAGTGAAGTTATTAATTGTTATCTGAAGAAAGTTCTGCCACAATGATTGCACTTTGGCAAATCATCAAGATCTGTAGTTGGCAGCTCCATTTGTAATTGCCGACCAATGACATACCAATTGTGCTCAATGTAGGATGTTTTCAAGGCTATAGACACTGCATGCTAAGGTAGCACATTTAGTCCTTCTGTTACAGTGTTGGTGGAAAGCAGGGAACATGGGCACCTTGACTGGCCCTCAGGCTAGGGGATCCTAGCTATTCCTAATCTCAGAGTTACCTCTGGTGGTGATGATAAAAAAGGCCGCCTTCCTTTCCCTGCTCCTGACCAGCCCTGATCTTATACCGCTTTCCCCAAACCCTAGAGAAGGCCAAGGCAAGAGTGATAAAACCAACAGAAATAGACAAACAGGGGAAACCAAATCTCTATCTCACGGAACACACACACAGAGATATAAGACAAAAAGAGCTTTGGAGGAAAATAAGAACAGGGAGGAAACAACAAGACAATGGGAGAAATCCACAACAACTCCATTCACAAAGTAATACAATCACCAGCAGACTGCGATACAGCAGCACAGGACCGATTTAGCAAAAGCTTTGGTCGGCGTGGGAAGACAGGCTCCACCATCTTAAAAAAGGCGGGGAGTGACTGTGATAGCTCTCCCAAAACATGTGATCCAAGAGTTAACCAGCAGGTTAGCAGAAATTAACTCCTGAAAGCCCAATCACTAATGGAAGCACAGCTGGTCATGCCTAAGCCTGCCTGTAACACAGAAGCACCAAAGGAGGCATAGTGTGAACTATCATATTCTGCAGTGTGAATAGCATTAGATGCCACCATGACACTTGGTGATTAAATAGCCAGCACCTTGTGACACCTTCATAGGCTGCTCACAGTAGTATCAGAAAAATGTTGCCTGGGGAACTTTGGAAAATGACCTTAACACTAATTCCACTACCAAATCAATAGAATGGTGAGCCCTTAGTCTAACTGAAATGAAGACTAGCAACATACAACTATTATGTCTAAGACTACAGCATATTATGCCACCTTAAACCATGAATAAACTGAATATCCCCTTCAATTGTTACTGCTCCACTGATTCTGCTGTTTTTCTTTTTCTCTCACTTTTCCCCCCACACACGCACCTCCCAAGTATTAATGATTCTCATTTTTCCTTCAACCAACTAGGTGTATACCACTTACCTTCTCTGTGAGCAACAATTGTTTTTACTCTTCTAATCAATCAAAACATGTCCACACCTACAGAGAAGACCTGTGGTATACACCCAGTTGTTTGAAAAGAAAACAAGACTAATTAATACTGGGGGGAGGGGAGTGGGCATAAGGGAAAGTTTACATCTTTATTACCAAGGAGAATAACTTTGGAATAGAGGGACACAGAAGAAAAAAACGAAACTTTTCCAGAATCATTGCAGCATCATCAATTGGGGGAAATTCTCAGTTTAATTTAAAAACATCCAGTGAAAGGACATGCTGTTGTGTCCCAGTCCTACTGTTGATTATTTTGCATGGTGCTTAGAGTTGTTGTGGAGTTCTTGTTGTTTCCTCCCTGCTCTTACTTTCCTACTTACCTCTGATTGACCTGCAGGGTTTTTTTGGGGGTTAATAAAGTGGTGAAAAAGGGTGTTTTTTATTTCAAATAAAGGATTGTTTCGGTGTTTGTGTTTATTTACTTTAATTACTAATCTGTTAATGGGAGAGGTCTCATAGACACCTACAATTACTAATATAGGGCCTAATGAGCAGCCCCAAAAGTGAATGGGCAACCCCAGAACAGTTACTGCAGCGCTGGAGCCTCGGCAAGTATAGTGCACCTGCTCCTATCCCCCTATGCCTTCTACCACCATTTTTAATTGCCGGATTCTGGTCCCCATAAACCTATATGGGGATTGGCATGTGGCCAGATATCTAGGATCAATTCTGGGCGGCAACCGTATTTTTTTTTTTTTTTTTTTTTTAAATCCAGTTTGGCCTGCCGGTCCCGGTTACCTGCAAGTCTATCCATCACTAATCACAAGTTATAGTCCCCTAAAAGGGCTATTAAATCAGTGAAAAGTAAACTAAAATGTATTAAAAAAAATATGAAAAAAAGAAATAAATAAAAGTTCAAATCACTCGCCTTTTACCCCATTGAAAATAAAGATGATAAAAAAAATACACATATGTTGTATTGCTCAGTTCAGATAAGTCTGATCTGTCAAAACATAAAAATAGCCTGCTCGGAAAAAACTGGAAACAAAAAAAAAATAAAAAATGTCAAAATTAAATTTTTTTGGTTGCTGCAATACCACAAAAAATGATGTAACATGCAATCAAACCATCATATCTATCCCAAAGTAATATCAGTAAAAATGGTGCCTCGTCCTGCAAAAAAAAAAAAGCCATCCTAGAACACCACTGACTGAAAAATGTGTTATGGGTCTTGAGAAATGGCGACAAAACCCTCCCGATTATTTTTTTGCAAACATCTGATTTTTTTTCATCACTAAAATAATAAAAAAAACTGGATGTTTGGTGCCCCCAGAATCGTACGGATGAGGAAAATCTTGTTTTGGGGTCATTTTTAGCACAAAATGTACACTGTAAAAACAATTCCCAAAAACCATGCCAGAATTGTGTTTCTTTTCACAATTTCTCCATGTATGGATTTTTTCCCCTTCCAGGCCCGTTTCACACGTCAGTGAAAAACACAGATGTTCTTCACTGACGTGTAAAACACGCACATGTCCCTCCGTGTTCCGTGATTCACGGCACACGTGGGTTGTCCATGTGCACTCCGTGATCCGTGATCCCGTGATTGCATATGGACATTACTCACCTGCCTTCACTGCTGCTGTCCATGGTGCTGAAGTCTCCAGCTCTGCAGCGTCCGCCCACCGCTCTCAGCAGCTACTTCCTGGTCGGCTGTTTCTGCTCTCATGAATATTCATGAGCCAGGCAGGAGCTGCCGAGAACAGAGGCTGCACAGCAAATCGCAGGCAAGGTAAGTTGAAAATATTTCATATGTCCGTGATTTTCTGGTACGTGTTTCACTGATCACACACGGATCACACCATAGTGTGGTCCGTGGGTCATCAGTGATGCCAGAAAAAAACTGACTTGTCTACGTGCAGAATCACGGCCACGCGTGCACGCAGACACGTTCAGTGAAAAAACACTGATGTGTGAGTGTCGCGGGCGGGGAGGATGCCACTGCGCTGCGCTCGCTCGCTCTCGGGTCTAGCGCTGCTGTGATGGCTGCTCGGTGGCTCGAGCGGTGGGCCGGATCCGGGGACTCGAGCGGCGCTCCTCGCCCATGAGTGAAAGGGGGTGGTTGGTTTGGGGAATTTAGTCCGTGACGCCACCCACGGGTTGTGGTGAGGTTGGGCACCACCGCTGCTGGTGACGGGGATCCCGGGAGCGATGGTAGGGAGCAGCTGGGATGTTGTTTTCCCCCTCCGTGGGTAGGGGTTGGTGGTCCCGGGGCCTGGTGAGGTGACGGGGAGGCAGGGTTGGCAAGGTGCAAGGTCGCCTGGACTGCACAGCGTGGTGCCGGATGGCACGGTTGTACTCACTCAGCCACAAATGTACGCAAAGTCTCTGGTAAACCAAACGGCTGGATGGACGGGTCTCGCAGCCGGCTGCTGTGGCTTCTCCCGGACGGTTAGTGATGGCTGCCTTTCCCTGCACCTTTGTGTATGTTCGGTCCCGATGGCTTCCCACCGGTAACCCGCTCCCCATCGTATATATGTGCCAGAGGAGCCCTTTTGCCCGCAGGCTCTGGCCCTTGGAACTCCAGCTGTGGTGGTAGCTGTATTTCCCTCTACTGGTCGGATGGTTGCCTTCTATCGGGTCTTGGGTGTTAGGAAACCCCTGGGGTTCCGGTCACTGACGGATTTGATCTCTTAACGGCGACTCCAAGCCTGGTCGGGGTCCGCAGGCCCTGCCTGTGTGTGCTGGCTTCACTTCGCTCCCCGAGTCGGCACCGGCGGGCCACCGCCCGACCCCGGTCCTACGGTTCCTCTTTGATTCGCCTCTCCTGCAGACGGCCACCACCGTCTGCCAACCTTGCTCTTAGTGCCCGGGCCACGCACCCGGACACGGTCAGTTTACTCCTTCACTCCTCACACTAGCACTTCCCTAACTGAACTGAACTTACTTCCTTTTCCCGCCTCCAGGACTGTGAACCCCTCAGTGGGTGGGGCCAACCATCTGGCTCCACCCCACCTGGTGTGGACATCAGCCCCTGGAGGGAGGCAACAAGGATTTTGTGTGTGGCTGATGTGCCTGTCTCGGGGTGGGGGTGTGTGTTGTAGTACCTGTGATGACCTGGCTAGTCCAGGGCGCCACATGAGCAGACCCATTGATTATAATGGGTCTGTGTATGTCAGTGATTCTGGTACGTTTTAAAAAAAAGCACAAAACGTACCAGAATAACTGACGTGTGAAAGGGGCCTTATCGTACACTATATGGCAAAATAAAAGGTGTTTTTCAGATGCACATCTCCTCCCGCAAAATAACAAGCCCTCATATGCCTATATGTACAGAAAAATAAAAAAGCTATGGCTCTGTGAAGAAGGGGAGGAAAAAACAAAAACACAAAAATGGAAATTGCAGGGGTCAAACAATATTGTATAACTAAAAAAGTGCTCCAAACTGTCTTTTTACTATCAACATTATTATTATTGACTGCCCTTTTGGAGGTTTCAATATATCCATATTTTACAGCATTAGCATGATATTATTAATTTTCCTAATTGGCAGGACAACAATTGAAAACACAAATAGGAATTCTTCACATTTGTATATGTGATAGTTACCGTAATTTAAAATGGTTAAAACACAGAAAGCCATAACAGCGGTCAGATTGTATCCAGCAGTGGAGCAACATGCTGTATAATGAGCAATATGCTAATGTCAGGACAAATATTTGAAGCACTTGGAAGCATAAGCTGAGGCTTTCTGGTTAGTTTTGTCATCCTGTGGGTGATAATAGATAAGGAAGATTCTCAGTTCCTGCAATCAATTCATTGACTCTTGTGCAGCTGTGAAATGTTAGGGGAGCGATTGTTTGGAGATGTTTGGAATTTATAATAAACAGAGCACATACCAACTGTAAAACTATACTGTAGGTTCTAAGCGCTGGAGAAAATACATTCAGAGCTGAGCAGAAACTTATGACCTCTTGAACCGTAATGGAAAAAATACTATGAATCAAGAAAAGTTTGACATTCACCTCATTTTCTGCCAAAACAAATAGAAAACATTAAAGAAGACGCATCATGGAGTTCACTGGAATTGGAATTTTGTCCAGCGCTGAGAAATTAGATATTTTTGGTAGAATATGTGGGAAAGTGAAATTCTGCAATTTTATTCTTAACTTTTGCAATATTCCTGTTCATCATCATTTAACATTTCTTAGGTATGTTCACACATAGCAGATTTGTTGCTAAAATTCTTGCAATCATTCCCTACATCTGAATAAGATTTGTAAAAACTCAATGTACATGCTGCAGACAGAGCCCTATTTAGAAACAGAGAACAGATATTCCGTTTCAGACATGTCATTAATAATTCTGCATTCCACCTGGAAAGTTTTTTAGATTGGATACAAAATATGAAAGAGGTACAAATGTTTTCATTATACATTTGCTCCATTTACAGTAGTTTTCTCACCTAATATACTAAACAAAAAAACATGCAAGTATTAAGCCTTAGTGATGAAGCCAATATCATTTCCCCTTACAGTATTTTGTCCCCCAGTATTTCCCCAACACTATACTATGGCCCCCAGTATTCCCCCCACACTGTAATATGGCCCAGTATTCCCTCCTACACTGCAATATGGCATGGCCACCAGTATTCCCTCCACACTGTAATATGGCCATCAGTATTTCTCACAACACTGTAATATGGCCCCCATTATTTCCTCCACACTGTATTATGGCCCAGAATATTTTTCGGAAGAGCAAAAAAACCCACAAGAACTTATACCTACCTAACCATGGATCCTGAGAAGTTTGCCAGCAGACAAGACCAAGGCATGGAAAGACCAAAGTGGTGACGTAATCATGCTGCCCCACATCCCTGTCTTGTGAGTTTTCCTTCTGTTCTGTAGACGAAACGCCTAAATTGACCCCAATAATTTGACCCTACATGACCGCAGAGGTTGGCTCCATAAGATTATACAATGATGCCCATACTCAACATTGGCTGACTCTGAGTGTCTTTAACTGCACCCTCAACCATATACACAATCAAACCACAAAACAACTGTGCCACCCCCGTGCCAGCAGCCTGCGGACACTCCGAATGAAAAGGGTGAGGGATGGTGGATGTAGGACCTATATGTACGAGCTGAGCCGTATTAAGTTTGTGACACCACCCACGGTGTGTGGTGAGGTTGGATACCACCGCTGCAGTTACGGGGCACCCGGGGGAGATGTTGTGCAGCAAGTTGTTAACCCCTCCATGGGCAGGGATGGTGGCTCTGGGACCTGTTGGGGTTTTGGTGCAGGGAGATGGGCGACCGCAGGGTGCTGGTGTACTCACTATGAAGGAAACACAGGAGTCTCTGGAAAACCAAGGTGATGGTGGTCGGTGCCCGCAGCCGGCTGCGTTCTGGTTCCCCCACCCGGCTGGTGGTCTCTGTCTCTCTCCTGCACCTTTTTAGAATGGTGGACTGCCTGTGCCTGCAACTTCAGGAGTCTGTTCCCGGCTGGATGTGGCCTAAGGAGACCTTGCCCGCAGACGCTGGCCTGTGGGATCTCTGAGCCTTGGCGGTGGCCTTTTATCCCCCTCGGTGGGCTGTTGTCTTCTATTAGGGACTTTGGGTGGGATAGGACCTCTAGTCCTGGCCTCAATTGGTTAATTAACCAGTTCCAGTAGCTTCTGGACTTGGCTTCAGGGTCCGAGTACCCCCCTGTGTGCTTCGGTTTCCAAGTCGGTTCTCCGGGTCGGTACTGGCGGGCTACAACCCTGTCCTGGTCCACCTCGGTTCCACTGAGCCATCTTCCCGGCTCCTGCAGACGGAGACCGCCGTCTGCCTCCTAGCCAATGGCACCAGGGCTCCTACCCTGGCGCCGTTCAATTTGGGGTATTCGCCTCTGCTGGAGCTGCACACAGCTCCAGCCCACACTCCTCTCAAACTTGAACTCTAAGACTCTTCTCCTCGACTACTTGATTTAACAGCACGGGCTGTCTAGACTCCTTGGTGGGCATCTTCCAACTGCCTGGGTCCGCCCCCTGGGGTATCTGTCTAGCCCTGAGGGGGGGTGACTGGGGTTTAAAGGTCGAAGTAAGAGAATATGTCTGGCTCACTGTGTATAAACTAGGTGCCCAGAAAAAATAAGTCAATCAAATGGATAATAATTCTGGCACACTAACCTAGTGTACAATATTTCATCCTACAATTTGTCTGTTACTGAGTCTCAGGTATTACAAAAAGGTCTCTCATTCTGCCCTACTCCATCTCTTGATCCATTTGTGTTGAATCAGGAAATGAGGAGATTTTTCAGGTCCCTTCGGTTGAAGGCCCATTTTAGCACCGTTGAACACACACATCCTGACCCAGGTACTTCTCAAGCGGATTCTGATGACATGTTTCGACTGAAACAGCTGGATCTTAGTATTCCCAGCTCTTTCAGTCCACCCAAATCCTATCATCCGATAGAAACGTATGTTACTCTAGTTTCCAGAGATATTGACCAAACACTAAAATCAATTAATGATGGGTATTTCAAAATTAAACATAACCTTACCATTGAAGAGAGTCGTGCCATACAGGATCTTAAGAATAATCCCACAATTGTCATCAAGCCGGCAGACAAGGGAGGGGCCATCGTGATACTTGATAAGAAATATTATGTTAATGAAATTCTGGGTCAACTTGGGGACACTGACACTTATTCACCAATTCAGCGAGATCCCACTTCCCGCATACAGGGACTCATTAAGGGTGTAGTGGATGCTTATCTCATCAATAATACCATTGACCAAGGTCTAGCTGATTTTCTTATCAAACTTCACCCAGTAATACCGGTGTTTTACACATTACCCAAAATTCATAAAAACATGAATCAACCCCCTGGACGCCCAATTGTGGCCTCAACGGAGTCTATTTTATCTCCACTTGCCATTACTGTTGAGAAAATCCTTACTCCCCTTGTACCCAGAATCAAGTCATATCTGAGAGACACGTCTGACTTTCTATCACACTTGCAGTCCATCGGACCATTACCACCTAACTGTATCTTAGTCTCCTTTGATGTTAATAGCCTCTACACCAGTATCCAGCATCAAGACGGTGTACAGGCTGTTGAGTGGTTTCTCACCATACACAGTACTCATTCTTCTTTACAGAATAAATTCTGCCTGGATCTGCTCCAACTGGTCTTGGAGAATAATTTCTTTCTTTTCCAAGATCAATTCTATCTACAGAAACGGGGTACTGCCATGGGCTCGAATTTAGCACCCCCTTATGCTAATATTTTCATGGAACATTTCGAGGAGACTTATGTTTACCAACATAACCTGTGGTTGCAACACTCTGTGAGTTGGAAAAGGTATATAGATGACATATTCATGATTTGGCGGGGTGACCTTTCCTCTCTATTGCTTTTCTACACTGACATGAATTCCTTTAAGCAAGGCCTTTCCTTTACAATTCATCATGACACCCACAGAATTAATTTTCTGGACACTATGGTCATATTATCAGAGGGTTCCCTCAGCACTGATTTGTTCGTTAAACCAACCGATCGCAACAGTCTGTTACATTACAGTAGTTGCCATCCCCGTCACACGAAACAAGGACTCCCCATCTCTCAGCACAGAAGAGTTGAGCGGATAGTGTCTGATCCAGTACAACGAGGTATCAGAGCCAGGGAGATGAGTGAGAAGTTCCTCCAAAGAGGATACCCCGGTGAGATTGCGGACAAGAAATCTTCCCATAGACCCATTAGGGATAAAATGGCTCCTCGCATCGCATGCGTGAATACATATCATCCTTTTTCTCCCCTAATCAGGGGCATCATTTGTAGGCATTGGCCACTCCTAGGTAAATCCTACCCTGAAGTTAGGGAATTTGATTCATTCCCTTTATTTTGCAATAAGAGACCCCGCAACCTCCGGGATAACTTTGTCAGGGCCGACATCGGTTCCGATAAATCCTCATTGAAACAAACCTTTCTTGGTACCCCCAGGAAAGGAAATTTTCCCTGTCATCACTGTGTTCAGTGTAATAACCTCACCAAAGGGGATACTTTTACTCATCCTCTGTCGGGCCGCATCTTCCCTATACGTGGATTTTTCACTTGTGAATCCTCCTTTGTGGTTTACTTGATCAAATGCCCTTGCGGTCTCGGGTATGTTGGAGAGACAACCCAGCATATCCGGGACCGCATCAGTAAACATAAATCCACTATACGATGCAAACAGGTCCTTTTACCCATCCCATTCCACTTCATCACATATGGCCACACCATCGCTCAGCTCAAGTATCAGGTACTTGAACATGTCCCTCCTCCCAGAAGAGGTGGTAACCGTATACGCACCCTTAAGGAGAGGGAGTCATTTTGGATTTTTACCTTGAATACTCTAGAACCGAAGGGGCTTAATAGGGAACATGATATGTGTTTATGATACTATTCTTATAATGTCTCAATCATGGCGGTCTCTCTTTGTGGTTGTTCCTAAGGTGATTGTACAAGGACTGTAAAACAAGGACTGTAAAACACCAGTATAAGGACTTGGTCATGATATAACTTCTATATATATATTTATATATATAAACCTTGTCTCTAACCCCTTTTTCTCTTTTGTTTATAGGCACCCTCCACCTGACCCCTCACCTATTGGCACTGGCATCGGGTTCCCTCAGTAGAATCACCATTCTCACCTGTGTAAGAATGTCACCAGGCACTTTGATATAATCATAACCTGTTTCCTCATTTGTTGCTATCCCTGACCTGTGCTCCGTGCCCGGCTCGTGCGTTGTGCAAATAGCCAGGCATGACGCACGGGCGGCGCGCGATCCACAGGCCAGCCTATCTAACACTCCTGACACTGTCTGTAAGCTCCACACACTGACTTATGTACTGGGCCCCCTCACACGTTGTGCAAATAACTAAGCGCGACGTGTGGGCGGCACTCAGTCCGTGGGTCAGTTCACTCCCATCCTACACATACTCAATTACACGCCCCTTGCTCTCCGCCCACCGCCCTGTCCTGCCGCTCGCCGTCTGCGCGTGCGCGGTGCTGATGCCGGCACTGCGCATGCGCGGTGCTGATGCCGGCACTGCGCATGCGCCGCGTGCGTTCCACGGACGCACACTGCGTTCCACTACCAGGAAGTGGGGTAGTGGACGCTCGCCCCCCTTTTCATATAAATAAGCCCCAGCGACGCAGCCAGTCGCACTTAACCAGGGGCCTATACCCTATACCACCACCACAAGGTATGTGTCAGCCTCCTTTACACCACCTCACACAAGTCGGGCCATCACTGAATATGCCCTTCATTTCTCTCACCAGAATCCTGCACCCCACTGCCTGATAGTTTGCCTGCTTTGCCCTGTTTATCTCACCAGGTATGTTCTCTGTTGGTATTATACCAATGGGTTCTCCCTTTTATTGCACTTGATTCCTGATTGAGTGGTTTCTAAAAGGTTTTCTCATTTTGGTCTCACAGGGACATAGGTATCCCCCTGCTTATGACAACAGCTCTTTATGGCTCACGCCTTGGTTACTTTAAAGGTAGTATGTACTTTTAGCTCAATACATCCCTGAATTAATGTACCTTATACTGGTGTTACTTACCTGTGTATGATTCTCTTTTTACATATGCCACCTTCAGTTTTTGCTTGTCTTGGAGGTAACTGAGAACCAGTCAGTGAGGGAATCTTAATGTGCTGCCATCAGTCATTACTCTGTGTTCCAGGTATTATGTCTAGTTTCAATACTTGCTTGTACATTGTCTCCCCTGACATGCTATTTTGATGTACATGCATGAGGTGTTTACATCTATGTTGGTCTCTTTTTGGACACATCTCCATACTGTCTTCAGCTCTAATTTTCGGTTGCCTTTCACCAACGCTTTGGGGTATAGACACGTATAAATGTATTTCGCATAGAGGTTACATGTCCTTGTATGTATCTCCTTTTTGTACATGTTATTTCCAGCATATACATACCTTGGAGGTAACTGAGAACCATTCAGTGAGAGAATTTCATTTTCCACTACCATCATTTGGTACTATTCCAGGTAATATACCTACCACACATATGCTACAGGTTCCTGCATGCCACCTCCTTGATTAGAATGCTCACTATTCTATACATCTGAGTAATGCTTATCCATGTTTAATCCCCATGTAGAAACAACTATAATCACAGATTGCCTCCAGTTTTGTTTTGTTCGTTACCACAGGCCAACACAAAAGGTATATACGGCCTTGTCTACCTACTCATTGTATGTCAAATATGGAAAAGAGTGCGTTTTGATATGTTCTAGTCATGTGGAGTGTCACATATCATTTATTCTCCTTATAGACATAGGATCGGAACCTTCTGATCACTCATACCTAATGGTGATGACCAGTCTCTATTGAATTCATATCCTCCCATTACGATATAGGTGGGTTTATGCTTGCTGTACTCTTATCACTTACTTCATGCGCTTTTTAGTCCAACAGGTTATACATATGTTGCAATGATTGTATCACACACTACCAGGAATCATGTGTTATACAAAATGTTTTGTTGGTTCTTGGCATCAGTCAATGTATGATGCTTATTGTGAAAGAATTTTCTTCATTTTTTACATACCTTCGTTTGTATCTTTTTGTATTTTTTTTTTTTTTTGTAATATCATGTAATGATGTACTTCTTATGATTTTCTTTGGTAGATAATTCTATCCTTGATAAAGACCAAAACGGTCGAAACGTCGGATGAATTGATCTTGTTTTTGCACTAATAAAACTGATTCCACAATCAAGCAAAATTTCTTCATGCTCGTTTTTTAGTGTGCCAGAATTATTATCCATTTGATTGACTTATTTTTTCTGGGCACCTAGTTTATACACAGTGAGCCAGACATATTCTCTTACTTCGGACTATTTTTATCTGAGCTCCAGTGTTGACCTATACCACAGATGTCTTTCAATACTTTCTCTTATAACACAGATGAAGTCAGCAGCATATTGTCTAAAGTCTCTATACCTAACACTTTTTTATCGGTTCCCACGGAAGAGGTTCGTTCCAGAGACTATGAGAAGGAACTGAGAAGGCACACCGCACTCGAATTACATCTGGCCACGTTGGCTGAATACCACCGTGTTCAGCGCATCCCCAGAGGACTGCGGGTGTCACTGAAACCGACTCTTTTTTCCGATAAACCAAATTTTTGTACCAAATTCGAGAGCATCATCAATAAGTGCTCTATGGACCTTATAATTCTGACCATTGAATTCTTACAAGCAGAAATTGAAGATCTTGGTAAGAACATTACCTGCATTGAACAGCAACTCCAAAATACTGTTCCCAGCACGGAGTGGGACAGGATTCACACCAAAACTAAGGACAACATAGCTGAATTCAGAAAGATCCTGCAAGACCGGAAGAGACAGAAGTTTCTCAGAGATCAGGAGGATTACTCCAAAAATCGGGTCTATCGGTGGCAGTATTGTGAGGATACCCCGAGACGACCTGCCTTCCACAATCGTTACTCATCATCTTCAGGGTCCGATACAGACCAGTACTCCTCCCGACAACCCCATTTTTTAGCCCAACGTTCCGGTCCAAGAGGAAAACGAGGCGCAGTAAGAGGGGCCGTGGGATCCACGTCAACATACCGTGTACAAACACGGTCACAGGTACTAACCTAGTGTACAATATTTCATCCTACAATTTGTCTGTTACTGAGTCTCAGGTATTACAAAAAGGTCTCTCATTCTGCCCTACTCCATCTCTTGATCCATTTGTGTTGAATCAGGAAATGAGGAGATTTTTCAGGTCCCTTCGGTTGAAGGCCCATTTTAGCACCGTTGAACACACACATCCTGACCCAGGTACTTCTCAAGCGGATTCTGATGACATGTTTCGACTGAAACAGCTGGATCTTAGTATTCCCAGCTCTTTCAGTCCACCCAAATCCTATCATCCGATAGAAACGTATGTTACTCTAGTTTCCAGAGATATTGACCAAACACTAAAATCAATTAATGATGGGTATTTCAAAATTAAACATAACCTTACCATTGAAGAGAGTCGTGCCATACAGGATCTTAAGAATAATCCCACAATTGTCATCAAGCCGGCAGACAAGGGAGGGGCCATCGTGATACTTGATAAGAAATATTATGTTAATGAAATTCTGGGTCAACTTGGGGACACTGACACTTATTCACCAATTCAGCGAGATCCCACTTCCCGCATACAGGGACTCATTAAGGGTGTAGTGGATGCTTATCTCATCAATAATACCATTGACCAAGGTCTAGCTGATTTTCTTATCAAACTTCACCCAGTAATACCGGTGTTTTACACATTACCCAAAATTCATAAAAACATGAATCAACCCCCTGGACGCCCAATTGTGGCCTCAACGGAGTCTATTTTATCTCCACTTGCCATTACTGTTGAGAAAATCCTTACTCCCCTTGTACCCAGAATCAAGTCATATCTGAGAGACACGTCTGACTTTCTATCACACTTGCAGTCCATCGGACCATTACCACCTAACTGTATCTTAGTCTCCTTTGATGTTAATAGCCTCTACACCAGTATCCAGCATCAAGACGGTGTACAGGCTGTTGAGTGGTTTCTCACCATACACAGTACTCATTCTTCTTTACAGAATAAATTCTGCCTGGATCTGCTCCAACTGGTCTTGGAGAATAATTTCTTTCTTTTCCAAGATCAATTCTATCTACAGAAACGGGGTACTGCCATGGGCTCGAATTTAGCACCCCCTTATGCTAATATTTTCATGGAACATTTCGAGGAGACTTATGTTTACCAACATAACCTGTGGTTGCAACACTCTGTGAGTTGGAAAAGGTATATAGATGACATATTCATGATTTGGCGGGGTGACCTTTCCTCTCTATTGCTTTTCTACACTGACATGAATTCCTTTAAGCAAGGCCTTTCCTTTACAATTCATCATGACACCCACAGAATTAATTTTCTGGACACTATGGTCATATTATCAGAGGGTTCCCTCAGCACTGATTTGTTCGTTAAACCAACCGATCGCAACAGTCTGTTACATTACAGTAGTTGCCATCCCCGTCACACGAAACAAGGACTCCCCATCTCTCAGCACAGAAGAGTTGAGCGGATAGTGTCTGATCCAGTACAACGAGGTATCAGAGCCAGGGAGATGAGTGAGAAGTTCCTCCAAAGAGGATACCCCGGTGAGATTGCGGACAAGAAATCTTCCCATAGACCCATTAGGGATAAAATGGCTCCTCGCATCGCATGCGTGAATACATATCATCCTTTTTCTCCCCTAATCAGGGGCATCATTTGTAGGCATTGGCCACTCCTAGGTAAATCCTACCCTGAAGTTAGGGAATTTGATTCATTCCCTTTATTTTGCAATAAGAGACCCCGCAACCTCCGGGATAACTTTGTCAGGGCCGACATCGGTTCCGATAAATCCTCATTGAAACAAACCTTTCTTGGTACCCCCAGGAAAGGAAATTTTCCCTGTCATCACTGTGTTCAGTGTAATAACCTCACCAAAGGGGATACTTTTACTCATCCTCTGTCGGGCCGCATCTTCCCTATACGTGGATTTTTCACTTGTGAATCCTCCTTTGTGGTTTACTTGATCAAATGCCCTTGCGGTCTCGGGTATGTTGGAGAGACAACCCAGCATATCCGGGACCGCATCAGTAAACATAAATCCACTATACGATGCAAACAGGTCCTTTTACCCATCCCATTCCACTTCATCACATATGGCCACACCATCGCTCAGCTCAAGTATCAGGTACTTGAACATGTCCCTCCTCCCAGAAGAGGTGGTAACCGTATACGCACCCTTAAGGAGAGGGAGTCATTTTGGATTTTTACCTTGAATACTCTAGAACCGAAGGGGCTTAATAGGGAACATGATATGTGTTTATGATACTATTCTTATAATGTCTCAATCATGGCGGTCTCTCTTTGTGGTTGTTCCTAAGGTGATTGTACAAGGACTGTAAAACAAGGACTGTAAAACACCAGTATAAGGACTTGGTCATGATATAACTTCTATATATATATTTATATATATAAACCTTGTCTCTAACCCCTTTTTCTCTTTTGTTTATAGGCACCCTCCACCTGACCCCTCACCTATTGGCACTGGCATCGGGTTCCCTCAGTAGAATCACCATTCTCACCTGTGTAAGAATGTCACCAGGCACTTTGATATAATCATAACCTGTTTCCTCATTTGTTGCTATCCCTGACCTGTGCTCCGTGCCCGGCTCGTGCGTTGTGCAAATAGCCAGGCATGACGCACGGGCGGCGCGCGATCCACAGGCCAGCCTATCTAACACTCCTGACACTGTCTGTAAGCTCCACACACTGACTTATGTACTGGGCCCCCTCACACGTTGTGCAAATAACTAAGCGCGACGTGTGGGCGGCACTCAGTCCGTGGGTCAGTTCACTCCCATCCTACACATACTCAATTACACGCCCCTTGCTCTCCGCCCACCGCCCTGTCCTGCCGCTCGCCGTCTGCGCGTGCGCGGTGCTGATGCCGGCACTGCGCATGCGCGGTGCTGATGCCGGCACTGCGCATGCGCCGCGTGCGTTCCACGGACGCACACTGCGTTCCACTACCAGGAAGTGGGGTAGTGGACGCTCGCCCCCCTTTTCATATAAATAAGCCCCAGCGACGCAGCCAGTCGCACTTAACCAGGGGCCTATACCCTATACCACCACCACAAGGTATGTGTCAGCCTCCTTTACACCACCTCACACAAGTCGGGCCATCACTGAATATGCCCTTCATTTCTCTCACCAGAATCCTGCACCCCACTGCCTGATAGTTTGCCTGCTTTGCCCTGTTTATCTCACCAGGTATGTTCTCTGTTGGTATTATACCAATGGGTTCTCCCTTTTATTGCACTTGATTCCTGATTGAGTGGTTTCTAAAAGGTTTTCTCATTTTGGTCTCACAGGGACATAGGTATCCCCCTGCTTATGACAACAGCTCTTTATGGCTCACGCCTTGGTTACTTTAAAGGTAGTATGTACTTTTAGCTCAATACATCCCTGAATTAATGTACCTTATACTGGTGTTACTTACCTGTGTATGATTCTCTTTTTACATATGCCACCTTCAGTTTTTGCTTGTCTTGGAGGTAACTGAGAACCAGTCAGTGAGGGAATCTTAATGTGCTGCCATCAGTCATTACTCTGTGTTCCAGGTATTATGTCTAGTTTCAATACTTGCTTGTACATTGTCTCCCCTGACATGCTATTTTGATGTACATGCATGAGGTGTTTACATCTATGTTGGTCTCTTTTTGGACACATCTCCATACTGTCTTCAGCTCTAATTTTCGGTTGCCTTTCACCAACGCTTTGGGGTATAGACACGTATAAATGTATTTCGCATAGAGGTTACATGTCCTTGTATGTATCTCCTTTTTGTACATGTTATTTCCAGCATATACATACCTTGGAGGTAACTGAGAACCATTCAGTGAGAGAATTTCATTTTCCACTACCATCATTTGGTACTATTCCAGGTAATATACCTACCACACATATGCTACAGGTTCCTGCATGCCACCTCCTTGATTAGAATGCTCACTATTCTATACATCTGAGTAATGCTTATCCATGTTTAATCCCCATGTAGAAACAACTATAATCACAGATTGCCTCCAGTTTTGTTTTGTTCGTTACCACAGGCCAACACAAAAGGTATATACGGCCTTGTCTACCTACTCATTGTATGTCAAATATGGAAAAGAGTGCGTTTTGATATGTTCTAGTCATGTGGAGTGTCACATATCATTTATTCTCCTTATAGACATAGGATCGGAACCTTCTGATCACTCATACCTAATGGTGATGACCAGTCTCTATTGAATTCATATCCTCCCATTACGATATAGGTGGGTTTATGCTTGCTGTACTCTTATCACTTACTTCATGCGCTTTTTAGTCCAACAGGTTATACATATGTTGCAATGATTGTATCACACACTACCAGGAATCATGTGTTATACAAAATGTTTTGTTGGTTCTTGGCATCAGTCAATGTATGATGCTTATTGTGAAAGAATTTTCTTCATTTTTTACATACCTTCGTTTGTATCTTTTTGTATTTTTTTTTTTTTTTGTAATATCATGTAATGATGTACTTCTTATGATTTTCTTTGGTAGATAATTCTATCCTTGATAAAGACCAAAACGGTCGAAACGTCGGATGAATTGATCTTGTTTTTGCACTAATAAAACTGATTCCACAATCAAGCAAAATTTCTTCATGCTCGTTTTTTAGTGTGCCAGAATTATTATCCATTTGGGGTTTAAAGGTCGGCTGCTGTTACCTGTGAGGGAAGGTGTTGTGCAGGGGCCTATTTGTGACTACCTGGCCCGGCCAGGGCGTCACACAACAATAACCAAAAAGGAAGTGCACAAAAGCATAGGGTGAAATACAGGGTTAGGAACATGATAATATAGTTAGTTATACAGTGAAGATGGAGGAAATGAAAGAAACTCAAAAACTATGGAATACCTTGAAACCCCCCATATCCAAAATGTAATAGAATGGAAAGAATGCTGGGAAGGAAGAAAAACAAACTGCAGGGAAAAAGCAATAAAGGTAATTTAGCAAAAGTTTCCTTAACTGAAGAGCAAGTGAGAACACCTGACAAATGTACACCAAAGAAAGAAAAAGAAAGATAAAAGAACCTTCAGCATGTGGTCAGACACTGACCAGGCTGTGGTTCAGCAGAAAAGAAAACTGACCAAGCAGAAAAATATCACCAGGTCGAATCCTGAAACTGAAGCATGACTGGTAGAAAGGGAAAAAAATGTCCCAAAAACTAACTTGGGCTTCGATGATTTCAATTTTCTTTACATTCCAGCATCACCATGATTATCAGTGAAATTACTGTAATTTATTTGGGAGCAACAACTGTAGCAAATTACTCCAGCACAAAATTGTGAAGAATTTTGCCATTGCAAAGGGCAGGACACACAGGGAAAATTTTGAAAGATAGCAAATAAAAATTGTCAATTTTTGTATTATTATTGCATTTTTGGGTTAGATGAAGTTTCTCAGTAACATCACTCTGAGCAGGATTGGGCCCTGCCCCTTGCCCAGTACTGAAAAAGCCAAAAATGTACAAAGGAAAATATGGCACTGCATTACTGCAAAAGAGAGATATTTAGTTTATGTATTGGCCAATGCATGTAAGCCCGGAAACCAACGGCAAGGTATATCTCTGTAATCCGGGAATCTAACTTAAATGCCACTATCTAGGTTAAAAACATCCGTATCTGGGCAAAACGCCACTATTTGGACTACAAACCTCCATGTATGGGCAGCTAGGCTCCTGTTAAAATGGTTATGAACACAGCCAGCTCTTAGGGCGGAGTGCTCAGTCAGAAAAAGACTCACTAGAAATATCAAAAAACTGCCCCGCATATCCAACAAATGTGAACAGGTGTTAACTGAAAAAACATAGTAACTATAAATGCATACAGTCACACACTGAAAAAGCCAAAAATGTACAAGGGAAAATATGGCACTGCATTACTGCAAAAGAGAGATATTCAGTTTATGTATTGGCCAATGCATGTAAGCCCGGAAACCAACGGCAAGGTATATCTCTGTAATCCGGGAACCTAACTTAAATACCACTATCTAGGTTAAAAACATCCGTATCTGGGCAAAATTCCACTATTTGGACTACAAACCTCCATGTATGGGCAGCTAGGCTCCTGCTAAAATTGAGTCAGCACTCCGCCCTAAGACTTGGCTGTGTTCATAACCATTTTAGCAGGAGCCTAGCTGCCCATACATGGAGGTTTGTAGTCCAAATAGTGGCATTTTGCCCAGATACAGATTTTTTTTAACCTAGATAGTGGCATTTAAGTTAGGTTCCCGGATTACAGAGATATACCTTGCCGTTGGTTTCCGGGTTTACATGCATTGGCCAATACATAAACTAAATATCTCTCTTTTGCAGTAATGCAGTGCCATATTTTCCCTTGTACATTTTTGGCTTTTTCGGTGCGACTGTATGCATTTATAGTTACTATGTTTTTTCAGTTAGCACCTGTTCACATTTGTTGGATGTGCGGGTCAGTTTTTTGATATTTCTAGTGTATCTTTTTCTGACTGAGCACTCCGCCCTAAGACCTGGCTGTGTTCATAACCATTTTAGCAGGAGCCTAGCTGCCCATACATGGAGGTTTGTAGTCCAAATAGTGGCATTTTGCCCAGATACGGATGTTTTTAACCTAGATAGTGGCATTTAAGTTAGTTTTCCAGATTACAGAGATATAGCTTGCCGTTGATTTCTGGGCTTACTTGCATTGGCCAATACAAAAACTAAATATCTCTCTTTTGCAGTAATGCAGTGCCATATTTTCCCTTGTACATTTTTGGCTTTTTCAGTGTGCGACTGTATGCATTTATAGTTACTATGTTTTTTCACTTAGCACCTGTTCACATTTGTTGGATGTGCTGGTCAGTTTTTTGATATTCTTTGCCCAGTACTGGGAAAATAGTAGTATTCACTATCAAACAAATATCAAAGCAGCTTAGGAGACAGATGGATCATTCAATACGGTCAGATACAAATTTCATTGAATCCAATCTTCCCGTGAAATGTCCCCCATACCATTGGCTGCAACACAACCCCAAAGCATGATTGATCAACCCCATGCTTTATGGTTGGCGATATGTTCTTTTCCTGAAATTCTATGCCCTTTTTTCTCAATACATACCTGAGGCCAAAGAGTTCTATTCTAACCTCATCAATCCACAGGACTTGTTTCCAAAATGCATTGGGTTTGTTTTGAAGTTCTTTTTGATACGTCACCGCCTCTGCCTGAAGCTCACAGTGGCAAGTCATTATTCTATGGCAGTACGCTGTTAGTTCAGATGTAGCAGAATTAGAATTGTCGTGGGACCTCATGTGGATTACGTCGGACCTTGGTCTTTTGAAGTTAATAAAGTGATTAACCCTAGAACGCGCAAGCATAACAATCTACCATAGAAAACAAATGATCTAGCAGGCCTGCGAGGCCCCAGGTATGCGTTCTAAGGTTAAAGAGGGTGTTTTTGTTTATTTACTTTAACTTACAGATTAGTATTGGGGCGTTTCATAAATGACTCTCATTACTAATCTAGAGCTTAGTGGCAGCAATGAGCGGACATTAAACTCTTATTACCCTGATTGCCACTGCACCAGGGCAATCGGTAATAGCCTGGTAAAGTGCTGGGATTATTGTACTAATGGATGTGACAATTCTGGGCGTATGACATGCAGACAGTCGTAAATCGGAGTGCAATTCGCACCTTCTCCATGGATTTATTTGTGCACCTGTATTGAATCTGAAAATAAAACATATCTTTAAAATAGGAAAAAAACAAAGAATGTGCGACGAAATTTGTCTGTTCTGGCTGCTACTTTTAGGCTGGCGGCCCAATAATTATTGGTTTCTGGCCTGAGAATTCCAGCCCACAGCTATTGGCTTTATCATGGCTGGGTATCAAAAGGGGAGGGAGACCGCAGTCCATTTTTAAAAATTATTTATTGAAATAATTAAAAAAAGCCGCATGCGGTCCCTCTTGTTTTGATACAAAGCCAAGATAAGCGTACAGCTGGGGCTGCAGCCTGTAGCCATTTGCTTTATCTGTGCTGGGTATCAAAATATGGGCGACCCCACAACAATTTATTTCTTCATTTATTTTTACTGTACGATATAGATACACACAGGATCTGTGATTGGAAGCATCAGACATACTGTCACTCAGCGTGGGGGCGCGTCCAACTGCAGCCAATCACAGACACCGATGGGCGGGGGAGCAGTACATATGCAATGAAGGTAATGTGCGGCCCCGGAAGTGAATGAGTGTCCACTAGAGCAGTCTTAGGCGGGCTTTGCACACTACGATATCGCAGGTGCGATGTCGGTGGGGTCAAATCGAAAGTGACGCACATCCGGCGTCGCTGTCGACATCGTAGTGTGTAAAGCCTTTTACATACGATTAACGAGCGCAAAAGCGCCGTTATCGTATGATCGGTGTAGGGTCCGACATTTTCATAATGCCGCTGCTGCGATGGTACGATGTTGTTCCTCGTTCCTGCGGCAGCACACATCGCTGTGTGTGAAGCTGCTGGAGCGAGGAACATCTCCTACCTGTGTCCCGTCCGGCTATGCCGAAGGAAGGAGGTGGGCGGGATATTTACATCCCACGGATCTCCGCCCCTCCGCTTCTTATGGCTGCCTGCCGTGTGACGTCGCTATGACACATTGTTACCGATATCGCAACGTGCAAAGCCCGCCTTAGACTAGGTAAGTATAGCGCGCTTACTTTATTATTTTTTTCTTTATTTTTCTGTCTTTCCCGAGTGCAGGATCTGGATCATTAGCCGAAATTCCCTGAGAATTTTGGACCCTGGACCCAGCACTCCAGTAGCTTTGAACCCGCCCATCACTACTCTTGATCCCATGTCCATTGTAGGCACTTTTTTCTGGTGAGTTATTTTTATTTTTTTCTTTGAATTTATGTCCTTTTCGATGAATTATTTTTGAATACAGTATAAGGACTTGTAAGCGTGGGGACGCTTGACGTTTGGGTTACGAGCTTATGTATTTAGGCCAAAACATGGACCAATATCTCACATTTATCATCATTTTACTGTATATCATTATCATTGCACAATTTTTTACAGGATGCAGCCAGGCCCTCCAGGGTGTCGGTCCTGTGTGCTAGTGCACTCAAATAGTGTTGGGCAGCCCGCCTGATCTAATAGAAGGGCATGATCAATAGGCCGTGAACCGGACACTGTGCATTCAACATATCTGTGTGATTGGTGCCCTATGTAAAACCCTATTAGTGTGCATGTTCAATACCAGCAGCAACCCCTTCCATAATTTGGTAGGTTACGAGTGGCTGTTCCATCGGTATTCCGCACCTGTGTTACCTGTACTTTTGGTGGGCCGGCTGGGTCCTGCGAGTGCATTTGTCATTTTGACCTGAGTTGGCTGGTGGCTTTTTTCTGGTGAGTTTTGTTTTTTGTTTTTTTTTTTTAAATTTATAGGCACTCTATTTAATGTATGACTACACAAACTTTTATGAAGTAACCATGTCACTTGATTGCAAGTTGCCTTTCCTGGGACCACTTTTGGTAGGCAAGAATCACTACATACCAGGAAAACCTATTTTGAAGATGCTCTGACCTGGCCATCACAAAGTCACTGTCAGTGGTTTTAATGTTATGGCTATTGCTTTCTGTAATGTAATTATTACATGGAAGACCATAGTTTATGTTCTGATTGTAACGTTGCTCAATACGTCACATATTCATAGGTATCAGTTAATATTCTTCTGAGTATTATTCTCATGTTTAAGTTTTCACTCTTAGTTACTGCATATTTTATGGAATCTAGCTATGGGTCACCTTAATTTAAATGGTTTATTCATTGCTGCATAAGCATGCAGCAAGGGAGAAACACTACTGATTGATTGCATTGGGTTTATAGATTTCCCTTCACCTTTAGGCCTTTGGATAGTTAATGACCAAAGCCAATACTGTTTTAAAGTCATATGGAATGACTATGCAAAATTAGTTCATTATTTCACAGAGCTCCTTATGGTAGAGTGTCAAATAATTAACCTATTTGTTTCTAGGCTGTGAGAACTATCACGCTAGGAGACCTTTATAAATGCATATGCTTGAAGAAAGTTGTACTGAGCTGTCTCAGACCGACAGCTGCTTCAAAAAGGAGGAAGTCAGCATTTTATCATTCAAGTTGTTATTGTAACACACAGTCAGTTAACATCTATCAGGCCCGTTTCACACATCAGTGAAAAACACAGACGTTCTTCACTGACGTGTAAAACAAGCACATGTGGGTTTTTCCATGTGCAATCCGTGATACGTGATCCGTTATCCGTGATTGCACATGGACGTATGCTCACCTGTCTCGTTCCTGCTCTCTATGGTGCTGAAGTCTCCAGCTCTGTAGTGTCCAGCCACCGCTCCCTGCAGCTACTTCCGGGTTGGCTCTGACTGCATTCATGAAAATTCATGAGCCGGCCAGGAAGCTGCAGAAAGCAGAGGCTGCACAGAGCATCGCTGGAGAAGGTGAGTTGAAAATGTTTATTATTTTAAATGTCCCTGTTTTTCTGGTATGTGTTTCACAGATCACACCACTGCGTGGTCCGTGGGACATCAGTGATGCCAGAAAAAAATGGACATGTCTCCGTGCGGCAATCACGGAAATGCGTGTATGCCACATGGAGACACGGTCAGTGAAAAATCACTGATGTGTGAGCAGAACCATGATTATAATGGGTCTGCGTATGTCAGTGATTCTGGTACATATAAAAAAAAGCACAAACGTACCAAAATCACTGACGTCTGAAACAGGTCTTACACCAATATAAATACTTAAATCAGTTTCCCGAAATCATGCATTAAACATTTTTATACTATTCAAAAATAAAAATAACCTTTAGATTTATAGTTTATGGCATGGGTGATACTGCAAAATTGACCAGTTCATCCAAACTAATGACACATCTATATAAGCTGGCTTTATAATCTAAGAATTAGCAAAAAAATAGAATTGCAGAACCTACATATAAAAATAGGTCAAGATTTTATATAATAATATTTATTCATTTATATAGGGCTGTTAATTCCACAGTGCCTTACATACAATGGCAACACTGACCCCCATTGGGACTCACAATCTAGGTTCCCTATGAGTATGTTTTTGGAGTGTGGGAGGAAACCCACGGAAACACGGGGAGAACATACAAACTCCTTGCAGATGGTATTCTTGGTGGGATTTGAACCCAGGACCCCAGCACTCCAAAACTGCACTGCTAACCACTGAGCCACTGTGCTGCCCCATGTTTGCTAGCAGATTTTAGCTCTATATCTCAATTCATGAAAAACCTTTGAATGGTACATAAATATTATAAACATTATTTCAAATTTGGGAATCAATGGATACATTTACATTTCAAACCTTGTTCGGCAACACAATACTAAAAAATAGGTTATCTTGAGGAATTCAAGAGGTTTTCCAGATGATAAACTTTATTCATAAAAAGAGCTCGAAGCAGTTAAAAATAGTAGAAATAAATAATATTCCTCCTCAGTGATCTTTCTGAGGGTCTTCTCTGGTACTCACTTGGTCCCTGCTGGTCTGAACTCTTCACAGTCCTCTCTGTATTCTTCCTGGCCTCATCCTAGAAACACTAAAAATGTTCAGCTCAACTGTGAATCTGCGGGGATTGTGAGTGTTAGTATTATTTCTTTTATTATATTTGCCACTCTGAGCCTTTTTAGGAATACATTTTAGTAAGTCAATATAATATTATGTCAAACTAATTATTCATATTTAAATATTTAGATACATTTTTAGAGATTTTTACAACTAAAGGAATAAAGAGCAACATACTATTTTGTTAAATAATAATTAAAATATAGAACATTTCAAATTCTTGTATTATTCTTTTACAGTATTATGTATTCTTAGCAATTGTATATTTTACGTACATTAAATGTTTGCACTTATGTTTTGTGTATATTTAACTGCATTTTTTGCTGTTTCTATTTTTATTAAGTTTCAAGGGTCAGTTTGCTTTCAAATTGTAAAAAGATTTTTGTTTAATTTGCAAGTCATTTACTCTGTGCAGTTCATACATTTATTATACACTAAGGAGGGAATTTCAGAAATACACTGTATTTCATCCACAAATCTTGAAACTGTAGCGCACTGAAGTAAGGTGCAAAAAAATTTACTGCTTTTTTCGGGCTGCCTGTGAGCTAGAAAAATAAATCTAATTAATTTCAGCTATATTGTAACTTTTTTTCTTATTAGAGCTTTCGTATGACATACTAGTCATTTTGGAAACAGATTCTGAATATAGAGGTTTCAAACAGAAAGAAGTAAATGAGGCTATGATATACTGACAAGCAAAAGGGTAACAATATTTTAAACTTTTGACTTCCAGGCTTCATATGTCACCATACACTACGGCTTTGAGCGTTGGGCTATGTGCCCATGGGACATTGTACACGCGGATATATCCGCAGGTATGTCCGCAGGTTTACCGCAGCTGCTCCCCGTAATCCGCAGCTATCCATTGCTCAAGATTCCAGCGAAATATCTGCGGTAAATCTGTGGACATTCATGCGACTTACCTGCGGAAGTCCCAGCCTCGATCTCCATAGTGGAGGAGTGGGAATTCTGCAGATATTTCCGCAGGAATAATTGACATGCAGTTACGTGCGGCTGTGGGACATCCACAGCATATTCTGCATCCGCACATACCGCAGCCTGGACACAGACACTCCCCATATTCCATAGGATAACATGGGGAGTGTCTGTACTCGATGAAACCTGCGAAGTTATCTAGAAAATGCAGATAAAACCGCAGGTTTTCTGCGGGTACATTTTCCCGTGGGCACATAGCCTAAAGCGGGCTTTACATGCAACGACATCGCTAAAGAGATGTTGTTAGGGTCACGGAATTCCTGACGCACATCTGGCCTCGTTAGTGACGTCTTTGCGCGTGAAACGCACGAACGACCATTAACAATCAAAAAAACTCACCATATCGTTGATCGTTGTCCAGTCATTATAATCCCGATTATCGTTGCTGCTGCAGGTACGATATTGTTCGTCATTCCTGAGGCAGCACACATCGCTATGTGTGACAACACAGGAATGGAACATCGCTGTACCTGCGGACGCCCGCAATAAGAAAGGAAGGAGGTGGGCAGGATGTTCGGCCCGGTCATCTCCGCCCCTCCGCTTCTATTGGGCGGCCGCTTAGTGATGCCGCTGTGAAGCCCAACGAACCACCCCCTTAGAAAGGAGGCAGTTCGCCAGCAACAGCGACATCGCTAAGCAGGTAAGTACGTGTGACGGGTGTAAGCGATAATGTGCGCCACGGGCAGCAATTTGCCCGTGACGCACAACCGACGGGGGCGGATGCTTTCACCAGCGACATCGCTAGCGATGTCGCTGTGTGCAAAGCCCACTTTAGACTACCTTAATTTTATAGGCAAAAAGCTTGGCTATCTCATACATAAATTTGGCTTGCAATTATTTAGCATATGATTAGATTCTTGTCAAGTCATTGTTACTGTTTTGCTCTTTGTGTTTCAAAAATCTTTTTCTTTATGAATACTACAAATTACAATATATTCTTACATTCACTAATAGCTCCATGTGTTATTGGGTTGATTCTCAAGTGAAAAGTCACTGGTTTTAAAGAGCAGCAGCCATGAAGATTTCTCAAGCAAAGAAAAACAGCATCATCCAGCTTATCAACAGCAATCTCTCGGCCAAGAAAATTTCCAAACTGCATCATGTAAGTGCCATGACAGTTTGAGTTATGTGAAATGAAGTCCATCCATCCATTCAAAAACCAAGAGGTGGATGTCCAAGCAAAATATCAGAGTCAACAAGTCACCTCATCAGAAGGTCTATCTGTTCTGGCACATCAAACATGGCTTCATAATAGTGAGATCACTGATGTCCATTTAAGCACCGTGTGATGCACATTACATAAGTCTGGAATAGTGGCCGGAAAAAAGGTGAAGAAGCCTTGTCTTTAATATTGTCATAAGAGGCATTGGCTCGAGTTTGCCAAAAAGTACGAAAAGTGGATAGTAGTAGATTGGAAAGGAGTGATTTGTAGCTATGAGACCAAAGTCAATAGACTAAAGGCCACTTTACACACAGAGATAAAGCTTTGGCAGATCTGTGGTTGCAGTGAAATCATGGACATATTGTTCCATTTGTACACAGCCACAAACCTGTCACTGATTGTCCACAATTTCACTGCAACCACAGATCTGCCGCAAATTTATCTCTGTGTGTAAAGTGGCCTTAAGCTTTCATGGATGGGTGCAAAGGAGTCCAGAAGAAACAAGGGGAAAAGGAGCTAACAGATCGAGAAATTGAAGAAGCTGTTAAGTTTGGTGGAAGAAGCCTGATGATTAGAGATGAGCCACCACCTTAGTGTTTGAGTTCGATTCGGTTCATCGAACGGTGGGTGTGTTTGTTGAACGTTCGACGAACGTTCGAAGAACACCTTCGAACCCCATTGAAAACAATGGCAGGCAAACACAAACACATACAAACACATAGAAAACACCTTCTAAGGTGTCCAAAAGGTGACAAACAACTCAGAAGACACCAAAAACACATGTAAAAGTGACAAGTACATATACTCATGCTGAAAGAAAAGAGCTGGATGAGTAAAAGGAGGAGGAGACACAGATGTAGTAGTATCTCCAAATGAACATCGATGTCATGACTGTGCAACTGGAGCCTTGCTCATTTTTGCGTTCCAATCTGGAAAATGGCCTGAGCTCGCCACCTACGCCTTGGGGATCTTGTCGTGTCCCGCAGCCAGCGTTCTCTGGTGTTCGGGCTCACATTGGGGTACCCAATTTCACTAGCCACTAACGATCTTTGCAGTCAGTTAGGACCACTCTTCCCTCTAAAGACCCACTGACTCTTTTCTCACTGAAGGATTTGTAAGATCTCACCAGGGAATAGCCTCCCTTTTTCCAAACCGCTTTTCGTGTCTGAAAAAATAACCGGATTCGGCCCAGAAGACCACACCAAATTAATTTTACTGGGCTTTTTCTTCACTACGCCTCTCACAGACGCAGTGTACTTCTCCTCAGGGACCTTCCTCACCAACTGATTTTAACCGCTCTTTTTCAAACCAGACTCCTCCCCCTCACAGTTCGGGATCACCAGGGAAACAGCCCACACACTGTGGCCACCTAGTAGCCATTTGAATATATTACATTACACTATAACATAGACTTTAGATATTACATTACACTATAACATGGACTTGACATATTACACATTTTACATATATATCATATACACAGGTTCGGGGTGAATGAGCCTTACACCCCCTTACAGTCGCATACAAAATCACCGCTTCCCTGAGAAACTCTGTGTGTGACAGGGCGCATTACACCACAGATACTTGGACCAGTAAGCATGGACAGGGGCATTACATGTCGCTGACTGGGCACTGGGTAACTATGGTGAGAGATGGAGAAGGGTCTGCTGTACAAATCTTGCCGTCCCCACGAGTTGTGCGTCAATCCTCTGTATGTAAAAGTTCCTCTACTGCTTCTGCCTCCTCCACCCCGTCTCGGTCCTCCAACTCCGCCCAAAGTCTGTCTGGTAAGACCACCCGCGTTGTAACTGCGCACAAGGAATCCCGCACACCTCCTTACTATGGTGGAAGCAGAGCTCAACGGCATCAGGTGGTCGACTCTTTACTTTGAAATGTATGGGAAATGTGAGTCACACCGCTGAGGAGTTGTGGACGGTCAGCTCTGGAGGCCGAGTTTCATCAATGGTTGTCTCCACTCAACCTGCAGCCAAGGAAGGCCCTGTACGACAATGCTGCAGTGCGGCCCTTCGCCGGGGCAATGTGACACACATGCCTTGTATGGCTCACGTGTTGAACCTGGTTGTCCAGCAATTTTTAAACCACTATCCCGGCCTACATAGGCTTCTGCAGAGGGCATGTTCGCTATGTGCTAACTTCTGCCATTCACACTCCGCAGCTCAACAACTTGCATCGCTCCAAAAGTCTTTTGGCCTGCCGATTCATCGGCTGAAATGTGATGTGCTGACATGCAGGAATTCGAATCTGCACATGTTGCAGCGACTGTGGCAGCACCGACAAGCCCTGCTGCAATACGTTATGACGTATAGCCTGGGCCAACGAGATCCAGAGGATGCTGGAGCACACTATAAACAGTATTCGGAGTCAGGTGGTGGGACAAGAGGAAGGGGAGGAAGTACAGGAGGAGTGATATGTGGAAGGAATGACAAGATCTCCAAGGTCCAGACGGTCAGCAACACCAAGGCGTCAGGCATGCCACGGTGGGGGAGAGGGATTAACAAGGGTAGCAGCCAAACTGTTGAGGCTTGTGCAGGAGCCCAGGAAGAAATGGATGACTGTCACGATCGGGGGGTAACAAGCGGGAGTCACACCCCTCCTTTATACCTCCCGACCAACAGACAGAACACGTGAAGCGCTCTCTAGCGCCCCTCTTATAGTCAGGCCAATTATGGAATCACCCGACAATAAGCAAGGAGGCCGCTATTCTACTGTGCCGATGCTTGAAGGGCTCCCGGTGAGAGTAGTGTATATATTCCCCCGACCTCCGCGGACGGAATATATAAAAACCTCTCCAAATCTCACTGGCCGCCCCACAAGGATCCTTGGCACAAACTCGCTGCCACCAACTGATTTACGGTAACTATTAACCGAGCACACAGACATGGGATTCAAGATCGAGATAACAGAACAGTCCAAGATTAATTATATAATTTACTCAGCATAAGCCACACTAGAAACTACAATATATACAATAGGGTATCTACAGAATATACAATTAGGTCAGAGTACATTTACAGGCAAGGTATGGATTACAAACAGGCATACAATTCAAGCAGTTACCTTGTGCGTCTGGCCACAGGGGGGTGCTGTTAGACCAGGTTTCCAGGAACTTTCCCACAGGTGTATCCACACGTGACCCCCGGGAAAAGAACAAGCCAAAATTTCTGAACTGTGGTTATCAACCTGGCCGAATCCCTGTCCCCTCCTACCTTCGTGACCTCAGAGGGAAGCACTGCCACTCCCCTGGCTGAAGTCCAACAGAATATCCCAAAAGGGACTATTACCCGCAACTCCGGACTGGAAGGTCTGATCGGGACGGTTCTGGTGTCATCAGATCCGCCCGGGTCCCCTCTGCATTTTGAGTCAAAGCACGACTCATCTACCGGACTCCTACTAGCAGTTCTCTATATCTCGCCGCCCCAGGACGCAACATAGTCTTCGAGGATATGCAGAGATGCGGCTCGAAGTCCCGATTCCAACGATGTAGGGGGTGTATGGCTGAGACGCACGGTAATATCATAACTGTGAATGATATTACGGAGCCAGCAATATGCTCTCCTGCTGTGACTAGCTTCCTTTTGGTTTTGCTAGGTCCCTGTCCACTCTCTTTGATGAATCGACACAACCCCCCAGGGGGTCTTCCTCTCCCTTTGTTGTAAAGGCCTGACAGGACACCTAAGCTCCATATCATAGGATCTTGCTTTTGGATGTGTACTGGGATTTGACACCTTTCCAGATGTTGGGCATCTGAGAAGGATCTCGGTGTGTGAAGGGAGAAGGGAGGGGGTGCCACCAGGGAGCAATGAGAGAAATTATGACTTTACATCATAATTCCTCTTCATATCCCAGGATTTACCTCACACCTCCCCCCTTTTGAGGGTGCTAGGGGGCAGCACACTCCGGTGTTCCTCCGGGCACCCGTCCGTGACCTCTCCTTGTCGGGACAGCCCGTCTGCGTTACCATGGTCACGGCCCTTCTTGTGGAGAATGGTGAAGTTGTTCTGCTGGAGCGCAAGGCTCCACTGGAACAACCTCCCATTCGTCCCGGAGACAGTGTGTAACCAGCTGAGGGGGTTGTGGTCCGTTTCCACGATGAAGCGGCACCCATACAGATAGGGTTGCAGACGCTGCAGAGCCCACACTATGGCTAGGCATTCCTTTTCCATCGGGGAGTAGGCCATCTCCCTCAGCAACAGCTTCCTGCTCAGATACAAGACTGGGTGCTTCTGGCTCGCAGAGTCCACCTGGCTGAGCACCGCACCGAGGCCGAAGTCACTGGCATCGGTTTGTACTACAAACGGCCGCACAAAGTCGGCTGCCTGTAGTACTGGTGGGTAGGACAGGGCACCCTTTAGGGCCCGGAAGGCTGTCTCGCAGTCCACTGTCCAATCGACTGCAGAGGGCAGCTTCTTCTTGGTGAGGTCCATCAGGGGCTTCGCCAGGTTACTATAGTGTGGAACAAACCTCCTATAGTACTCGGCGGTCCCCAAGAAGGACATCACCTGCTTCTTGGTCCTGGAGGTGGGCCAGGACGTGATGACCTCCACTTTCTCAGCCTCTGGCTTCAGAGCTCCCCCGCCTACCCGGTGACCCAGGTACTGAACCTCGCTCATGGCCAGCTGACACTTCCCCGGCTTTATGGTCAAACCTGCCTGGTGGATCCGCCTGAGCACCTGTGCTAGATGCTCTAGGTGATCCTCCCAGGTGAGACTGAAAACGGCAATGTCATCCAGGTACGCGGCCGCGTACCCTTCAAGTCCCTTGAGCAGGGTGTTGACCATCCGCTGGAAAGTGGCAGGGGCATTCTTCATTCTGAATGGCATCACCGTGGACTCGTACAGTCCAAATGGGGTAATAAAGGCTGAGCGTTCCCTGGCCTTGCGAGTCAGGGGAATCTGCCAATAGCCCCGGTTCAGATCCATGATGGTCAGGTACTGAGCCCCGGCCAACTGATCGAGCAGGTCATCAATGCGTGGCATTGGGTACGCATCAGCGACCGTGACAGCATTGAACCCCCTGTAGTCTACGTAGAACCGAGTGGTTCGGTCCTTCTTAGGGACGAGGATTACAGGCGAGGCCCAAGCGCTGTTGGATGCCTGGATCACCCCCAGCTTCAGCATCTCGTTAATCTCCTGGCGCACGTGTTGCTGCACCTCCAGGGAGACCCGATATGCTGAACGCCGGATCATCACTCCCTTACATCATGCATAGATAACACATCAACATTGTCGGGGGGTATGTCCGTACTGGCTGAAAGATCACCCCTTGGGGATTCGGGGGCCTCAAACTGGGAGGTTATCCACCCCAAATCTGTCCTAAGTAACACTTTGGCGGGAATCCGATCAGTTATCCCCACCTCCCTCACCCCTCATCCTGTGCCCCAGTCCAAATAAATGTTGCCGACGGACAGCGCCGGGTCAATGCCTCCAATCCCGGAGACAGCAAGGGTTTTTCCGGGTACCAAGTCTTGGGGGGACACCATCTCAGGCCGTACCAGAGTCACCTCAGCAGCGCAGTCTCGCAGTCCCATGGCCATAGATCAGCCGACGGTGACAGGTTGGAAGTTGTCCAGGGACCTACCACCACCCCCACCCACACAGCACACTGTGGGTGGTTTTTGGGCTGGGGCTGGGGCCTTGGGGCGCTGAGGGCACATGACCTTGAAGTGTCCGGGTTGGTTGCACTGGTGGCACTGCCTTGGTTCTCCCATGGACCTGGAGAGGAGAGTGGAGGGACACCCCCTGCGGTCTAGGGGCAGGTGGGGCAGTCGCAGAATTCATCTTACCCCCTCTCCAGGTGCTGCTGGCGGCCGCTCTCCTGGCCTCAGGGTCCCGATTGTTGGTGTAGTCATCTGCCAGGGCAGCTGTAGCCGTGGACCCCTTTGGCTTCTGGTCTCAGATGAACTGGCGGAGATCCTCAGGGCAGTTCCACAAGAGTTGCTCCGTGATGAACAAGTCCAGGATCTCCGGTCCGGTGTTACGCTGCAGGCCTTGTGTCCAGTGATCGGCAGCTCGGGCAAGTGCCTGCCGGTGGTCAGCCCAGGAGTCCTTTGGTCCCTTCTGTAGGCTCCGGAACTTTTTGCGGTAGGACTCCGGAGTGAGGTTGTACTGTTGGATCAGGGCCCGCTTGATGGTGTCATAGTCCTGATCTGTCTCAGCAGGCAAGTCCCCAAGGATATCCAGGGCCTTACCCCTTAAACGGGGGGTCAGGTACAGTGCCTACAAGTAGTATTCAACCCCCTGCAGATTTAGCAGGTTTGATAAGATGCAAATAAGTTAGAGCCTGCAAACTTCAAACAAGAGCAGGATTTATTAACAGATGCATAAATCTTACAAACCAACAAGGTATGTTGCTCAGTTAAATTTTAATAAATTTTCAACATAAAAGTGTGGGTCAATTATTATTCAACCCCTAGGTTTAATATTTTGTGGAATAACCCTTGTTTGCAATTACAGCTAATAATCGTCTTTTATAAGACCTGATCAGGCTGGCACAGATCTCTGGAGTTATCTTGGCCCACTCCTCCATGCAGATCTTCTCCAAGTTATCTAGGTTCTTTGGGTGTCTCATGTGGACTTTAATCTTGAGCTCCTTCCACAAGTTTTCAATTGGGTTAAGGTCAGGAGACTGACTAGGCCACTGCAACACCTTGATTTTTTCCCTCTTGAACCAGGCCTTGGTTTTCTTGGATGTGTGCTTTGGGTCGTTGTCTTGTTGGAAGATGAAATGACGACCCATCTTAAGATCCTTGATGGAGGAGCGGAGGTTCTTGGCCAAAATCTCCATCTTCCCATGGATGCGGACCAGATGGCCAGGCCCCTTGGCTGAGAAACAGCCCCACAGCATGATGCTGCCACCACCATGCTTGACTGTAGGGATGGTATTCTTGGGGTCGTATGCAGTGCCATCCAGTCTCGAAACGTCACGTGTGTGGTTCGCACCAAAGATCTCGATCTTGGTCTCATCAGACCAAAGAACCTTCAACCAGTCTGTCTCAGAGTCCTCCAAGTGATCATGAGCAAACTGTAGACGAGTCTTGACATGACGCTTTGAAAGTAAAGGTACCTTACGGGCTCATCTGGAACGGAAACCATTGCGGTGGAGTACGTTACTTATGGTATTGACTGAAACCAATGTCCCCACTGCCATGAGATCTTCCCGGAGCTCCTTCCTTGTTGTCCTTGGGTTAGCCTTGACTCTTCGGACAAGCCTGGCCTCGGCACGGGTGGAAACTTTCAAAAGCTGTCCAGGCCGTGGAAGGCTAACAGTAGTTCCATAAGCCTTCCACTTCCGGATGATGCTCCCAACAGTGGAGACAGGTAGGCCCAACTCCTTGGAAAGGGTTTTGTACCTCTTGCCAGCCTTGTGACCCTCCAGATGTCTCAGATGGCCTTGGAATGCTCCTTTGTCTTTCCCATGTTGACCAAGTATGAGTGCTGTTCACAAGTTTGGGGAGGGTCATAATTAGTCAAAAAAGGCTGGAAAAAGAGATAATTATTAATCCAAACATGTGAAGCTCATTGTTCTTTGTGCCTGAAATACTTCTTAATACTTTAGGGGAACCAAACAGAATTCTTGTGGTTTGAGGGGTTGAATAATAAATGACCCTCTGAATAAACTTTTCACAATTTAAAAAAAAAATAAAAAAAGAAATAACATTCTTTTTTGCTGCAGTGCATTTCACACTTCCAGGCTGATCTACAGTCCAAATGTCACAATGCCAAGGTAATTCCGAATGCGTAAACCTGCTAAAGCTGCAGGGGGTTGAATACTACTTGTAGGCACTGTATATGGCCCACTGGTCCTTGTCCAGATGGTGCTGCCGGCAAGTCCGTTCAAAGGCAGTCAGAAAAGAGTCCAAGTCTCCATCCTTCTCCAGCACTGGGAAGTCCTCAACACGGACCTTTGGAAGTTTGGTGTCTCGAAGGTCACGGATGGCTGATGAGGGCCGGAGCTGAGCTAGCTGCAGCTGGTGGTCATGCTTTGCCTGGCGCTCTCGCTCTACAGCCTCACGCGCTGCCTTGCACTCTGCCATAAGGTCCTTGTAGCCCTCCCGGGCTCCAGCCTGGAGTATTGCCATAGCCAGTTGTAGCAGGGCATCCGAGCTTGCCAGGCTCGGAGGATTGGCAAGTGGTAATCTGCGGCATGCTGCAGAGCCAGGTGATTCACTGTCCATTTCAGAGCGGAGGACTGGCATCTGGTTCCCTGAGGACATTTGGGTGAGCTGCTCCTCATCGTGTCCTTGAGTGTCAGGTTGTGCGATGTCCTCTGCAGAGCTGTTCTCTGGCATCAGGCTCTTGGAGGGCTCGTGGACAACCTCCTCATCACAGTCCGCAACACCGTCCTCCATCTCCTCGCCTCTGGCCAGATCATCGGCCAGTTCTTTAGCTTTTCGGCCCCTGATGCTCTCTGCTATTCTTACGGACTTTGGTCACTGACACAAAACTGCCACCTGATGCACCCACACACCTTACAGTATCTGCACTCTGACATTCTAGTGTTGGTCTGGTCTGAAGACCCCAGCAGCCACAGCTGCTGCTGGCAGTCTTTAGTGTCTGGGAGTATGGGTCTCACACACACACACTATTATCTCGATCCCACCGCTTGTCACCAATATGTCACGATCGGGGGGTAACAAGCGGAAGTCACACCTCTCCTTTATACCTCCCGACCGACAGACAGACAGACAGAGCCCGTGATGCGCTCTCTAGTACCCCTCTTATAGTCAGGCCAATTATGGAATCGCCCAACAATAAGCAAGGAGGCCGCTATTCTACTGTGCCGATGCTTGAAGGGCTCCCGGTGAGAGTAGGGTATATATTCCCCCGATCTCCGCGGATGGAATATATAAAAACCTCCTCAAATCTCACTGGCCGCCACACAATGATCCTTGGCACAAACTCGCTGCCACCAACTGATTTACGGTAACTATTAACCGAGCACACAGACTTGGGATTCAAGATCAAGATAACAGAACAGCCCAAGATTAATTATATAATTTAATCGGCCTAAGCCACACTAGAAACTACAATATATACAATAGGGAATCTACAGAATATACAGTTAGGTCAGAATACATTTACAGGGAAGGTATCGATTACAAACAGGCATACAATTCAAGCAGTTACCTTGTGCGTCTGGCCACAGGGGGGTGCTGTTAGACCAGGTTTCCAGGAACTTTCCCACAGGTGTATCCACACGTGACCCCTGGCAAAAGAACAAGCCAAAATTTCTGAACTGTGGTTATCAACCTGGCCGAATCCCTGTCCCCTCCTACCTTCGTGACCTCAGAGGGAAGCACTGCCACTCCCCTGGCTGGAGTCCAACATAATATCCCAAAAGGGACTATTACCCGCAACTCCAGACTGGGAGGTCCGATCGGGATGGTACTGGTGTCATCAGATCCACCCGGGTCCCCTCTGAATTTTGAGTCCAAGCACGACTTATCTACCTCGCCACCCCAGGGCGCAACATAGACTTTGAGGATTTACAGAGATGTGACTCGAAGTCCCGATTCTAACGATGTAGGGGGTGTATGGCTGAGACGCACAGTAATATCATAACTGTGTATGATATTACAGAGCCAGCAATATGCTCTCCTGCTGTGACTAGCTTCCTTTTGGCTTCGCTAAGTCCCTGTCCACTCTCTTTGATGAATGGACACAACCCCCCACGGGGTCTTCCTCTCCCTTTGTGGTAAAGGCCTGACAGGACACCTAATCTCCATATCATAAGAAATTGCTTTTGGATATGTACTGGGATTTGACACCTTTCCAGACGTTGGGCATCTGAGAAGGATCTCGGTGTGTGAAGGGAGAAGGGAGGGGGTGCTGCCAGGGAGTGATGAGAGAAATTATGACTAGACATCATAATTCCTCTTCATATCTCAGGATTTACCTCACAATGACGAACTGGTGATGGGCATGGAAGACTCAGCAGATGAGGGACACCTTGATCACATTTCTGTTGTGCGAAGTTGGGGGGAGAGGGCAGAGGAAGGAAGCATGATCCTCACCTCGCCGCCACCAACACAGCAAGGACTTGTTCCTTCTGGATGTGCAAGACACATGAGCGCCTTTTTGCTGCACTACCTACAACATGACCCTCGGATTGTCAGAATTCAAAGTAATGCTGACTACTGGGTTGCCACACTCTTAGATCCCCGGTACAAGACAGAATTTGGCAACATAATTCCTGCTATAGAAAAGGATGCACGTATGCAGGAGTATCAGCAGAAGCGGCTGTTACAGAATCTTAGATTGGCTTTTCCAATAAACACCAGTGGTGCACAGAATGAATCTCACAGCTTTGTCATGGCTAGAAGGAAATGGTCTTTTACTTGTCCACATCTGAGGGACCGAGGGCTGGCTTCTGTGCTGAGATGACATTGAGTAGGGTGTCCCTGCAGAGTAGCAAATTTGGTCATCTACAAAATGAGTGGAAAAAGACAAGATGCTGGTGGAAAGGGGAACAGGAGTGTTGGAAAGGCAAAAAAGTTTGTGTCTGTGGGGTAGGTGGTAAAGCAACAGTAACATCTGCTGAAGAAAGACCATCTTCCAGCCAAAATAAGATGTCTACTTATTTCCGTGGACAATCTGATATGATTCCTTTATGGACACGACCATCGCTACCAAATGTAGATGAGGCACCAAAAGAGCAGGTGCTTCAATGGATCTCAAGTGCTCCATCAAGTGGCCTCTCGTCCACCTCAACTTCAATATCCCAAAGACTCCATTCCTCTGTGGTGTCACCCCAATCGCACTTGCTTCCTACCAGCTCTCAAGTCTCCACCCACCCTGCTGAGTATGGGGTAACAGAGATGGTTGAGTCTGCAGAGCTGTTCAGTCACACTATAGCCTGGGAATCAGAGGTCTGCTCCAAAGCTGCAGTGAGTCCAGACAAGGAAATGATGTGCACTGATGCCCAGAAGCTTTGTGAGTCGGATCCAGGCCCAGATGAAGAAGGTTCTGAGCATAATGTAGACCCTCATTCAGAAACTCCTCCTGCTGGAGATAATGAGCAACATGCTACATAGTTACATTGTTAGTTACATAGGTTAAAAAAAGACCTAAGTCCATCTAGTTCTGATGAGACTCAGATACCTGATTGGAACGACAACTTTACTATTCGGTCAGGGCAGGAACAGGTTAGCTCTGAGGACGAGGGGAGTGAGAATACACAGGGTGATGATGAGGTTGGAGATCCCACTTACTGTCAACCCACAGTCAGCCAGTCGATGAGGTCAGCAGAGCAGGTGGAGGAGGATGCTACTGACGATGAGGTTTGGTTGTGCCTTCCTGGACAGAGACAGAGAACTGGAAGCACGTCAACAACTGCATCCTCAGCCACAACTCTGCCTCTGAGCAGAAGATGTGGTGGCTCTGCAGGTCGCATGGGCTCTAAGCTTTGCCTAACCTGGGCCTTTTTTGACATCGCAAAGGATCACTGAACTCATGTCATCTGTAAGATTTGTCACCAATCTCTAAGTAGAGGCCAAAAACTCACTAGTTTGAGTACTTCGTCCATGAACCGTCACATAGATATGATATGATAGGGTGAGAGTGTATTGATGACCTTTATCCACTGTGAATGCAAGATGCTTATTTGCCGTTCATTGTATGCATTGTTATTCACTTGTAAAAGGGTAAGAGTGTATAAATGACCTTTATTCACTGTAAATGCAAAAGACTTATTTACTGTCTATTGTATGCATTGTTGCTGACCAGTGACCACCCACAAGGGGCCGCTGTTTTGCATCTGCCTTTGACTGTTTGGTCACTATAGCAACAGGAAAATGGTCTTCGGCTGTGGACTTGGAAACTGGAGGAGGTGCTGTATGTGAGCTGAAGGAAAAGCGAAAAGTCTGTGTAACAGAAAGGATCCACCACAGAAACGCTTAGGTGGATTGTGAAGAGACTTGTGTTAGAGTTTGGTGAGGAGGACCGTAACGCGTGTGAGCAGCATCCTGTGTCGGAGACCGCCATTCTTCAGTGGCTGGCTATATTGATCACCGTAAGAGGATCTTCAAGTCTCTATTTATGGCAGCTGGACACCACAGTACCCGGGTACGGTAGGCTGGGCCCAGGAGTGCGTGCACGCAACCCTTTGTTTTGGTGCAAAAACACATATCTGTTCTGCTTAGGCTGATTATATAGGCAATAAGACTTGCTGACTCTGTTCTGTCAGTTTTTCAGTTACAGTTAAAATCTTAAAGGGACAGCACCACATGTTTGCATTGAATGTTGCTGTAGAAGATTTCCAGGACTGTGTTGCTGAGCTGTGTGGTTTGCCTTCCCACTGTTATCATCTGCCTTATCTGGGAGGCTTCAGCAAATAAGGGTATTCAGGGGGTTTATGGGTTTTGTCTATGTTTAGGTAGATATTTTGTAAGCTCTTGTGCTGCGCCACTAGTAGGTCGTGTTCGCACACACACACACACACACACACACACACACACACACACACACAATTACTCCTGCTACCCAGAGGGATTACCAGGTATTAGGCGACTGTTTAGACAGTCCCTTGGTTAGGCAAAAGTTGGTGAGAAGGTGTGATAAATCGCCATTACGACTGGTGCAGCATAGGGGTGTAGGCTTTTGGCCTTGTGAATAGATTGTTCTATTCCTTCTGTTTTATGCGTGTTTTTTTTTTTTGTTTTGCTAAAGTAAAACAATCATTTATCTACTCAACTGCCTAGAGTCCTTTTCCTGGTGCATAGTTTAGCTGTATACTGTGGAGCCCACCCTGTACACGACTTTCAATAAAGTATAAGTCGCAGTAGGAAGCTCACTGTGCTACAATGTGGCCGAGCGGGGCAGGCCAACCACCGTCTGCCATGTAAAGTGCATCTGCATGCTTTTCAACCTCTATGACTGTGGGGACAGCTATCACACATGCTTTTGGACGCAGACCTTCCACCTCTTTACCCGCAACAGGCAGTGTGATTGGCAGGTTGTCAGTTGTTTTAGAAGTGGAAACAGCTGCTGGTATTTAGCTCTCTCAGGCATCGAAAGCACCACCTTCGGATGAAGGCAACATTATATCTCCGCCTGCACTTTTCTCACAGATTGCCTGGGCTAGCTGCAGTTAAAAATTGGCTACTAGAGATAGAGAGGTGGGGTAGCTTTCTTGACAGCAGTGGTACGCCACTGACTATCACACACTGATACTATGTCCAAAGGAATTGCCTGGACTTTTTGTAGTTAAAATATGGCTATAGAGATGGAGACAGGTGGTGTATCTTACTTTACAAGACTGCTACACCGCTGACTATCACACACTGATACTATGCCCAAAGGAATTGCCTGGACTTTTTGCAGTTAAAAATTGGCTACTACAGATGGAGAGGTGGGGTAGCTTTGACAGCAGTGGTACGCCACTGACTATCACACACTGATACTATGCCCAAGGGATTGCCTGGACTTTCTGCAGTTAAAAATTGGCTACTACAGATGGAGAGGTGGGGTAGCTTTCTTGACAGCAGTGCTACGCCACTATCACACACTGATACTATGCTCAAAGGAACTGCCTGGGCTGATTTGGACAGATGCTGTGAAAAACACTTGCACAGCGCTGGCACAGACCTGCCTAGCAAAAATTGCTATGAACTGCTCTAATCTAGCCCTGAAAAGGGCTGAAATTACAACTAGTACCTACTCCCTAAACCGATGTCTCGATTGCACTTTATAGCACCCACAGCAGCAGCAGCAGCGGAAGCGGTGACTGACACACAACCGAAGAACTGAGATAATGGTTGCGATGGGGAAAATGGCCAGATCTTATAGGGCAAGGACATGTAACATACATAGCCAATGACACATGCCCTTGTTTGTCTGCCAAAAACGCACTTTGCTGTGTGTATGTCTGTGATTGGCTGACAGCCTGGCCCGCCCCACTGGATGCGCGGTTAGGAAAAAAAATGGCGATCGACATTCTTTCAGCACTCAGCAGCACTGATCTAAACCCTGTCCCCCCGCACACTATATGCTGAATTTGGATAATATTATTAACATTGAATGACAGTATTACAGTGAAAAGCCAGCTAGTAACTAGTTACGCTTTTGGTGATCGAACCGTTATCGAATGGTAACTCGAACAGTCGAACGTGAAGCTAATCGTTTGAGTTCGTCAAACGACTCGAACATCGCCAAAAACAGGTCAAACTTGAGATTGGGGAACAGTTCGATTCAAACACCTCTCATCTCTACTGATGATATAGAGTTTTTTCACAGCCAAAGGCATTGAATACTTGACCAAGATCAATGGTTGTCTCAATGCTGAACTATATTTGAGCATCCTACAAGACAAAGTACTTCATACACTCAAGTGCTGTGGGTATGAAAATGACAGCATACTGTTTCAGCAGGTAAAGACACAAAGCATAGGTGGAGATTAGCAAATAAATAGCTCAATGACAATGAAGTAGAGGTGCTGGATTGGCCCCCACAGTCACCAGGCCTCAACCCAATTGAACACTTGTGGGTAGAGTTTAAGAAAAAGCTGTATTCCTACTTAATTGAGTTGCTAGTATGCACCAACATTGGGAATGTGTAGATGAGATCTGGGATCAGATTTCGTTCAACACTTGAATCTGATCAACAGCATGCCCAGAAGGATACAGGCAGTGATGAAAGCAAAATATGGGTTTACAAAATAATAACAAAATAATAGAAATTATAATTTGGATTTGGGGATAATGAAAAAACCACGGTGTTGGCTGCGCTGCTATTAAAGTTCATAAAGATGATGGTATTGTTCCAAAAAAAACTTTTTTTATTGCAAGATTATAAGCCACAACGCGTTTCGGGGTTAAATGTTCCCCCTTCCTCAGGTAGCAACAATCATATGAAGTGGTATGCCTTATATATACATGAATATGTAGGTCCCCACACCCCTTGATTAATTCAACATATGGATCATAATGATCAATCAGCAGGGTTTTCAGGGACCTCGCCTCACAAAAATCAATTGTACATATTCACATTTGACAGCGATATTCAAGAAACCACAAATATATTTTGTCTCAAGTATATTGTGATACCCTCATCATTAAAAAAATCTTTTGAAATATATTTAGAAATTAATAAACATGAATAAAAAACTCATCAAGGAAATTACTTTAAAAACAAGAAAATATGAAATTTAGATTTTGAGATTTAAAATTTAAAAATAGAGGGTGAAATTGCATTAAATGAAATATAAATAAAAGAAAAAAATAAAAAAAAAAAAAAAAAAAACTCCTTCCAAAAAATTTTTTTTTTTTTTTTTAATTTATAGTGTTTGACATATGAAAAATACATTTGCTGAAAAATAACTGCCTATATAGTAATTAAACCATATTTTAACCTCAATTACTATATAGGCAGTTATTTTTCAGCAAATGTATTTATGTATTTTTCATATGTCAAACACTATAAATTATGGATTATGATCTGTTTTAGTTAGCGATCCATTCATGTATTTTTAGAGCTATCACTCTCACTTTTAACAATGAATATTTTAGCCCTGTATTGGAACCGTATAGTTACATATATTTTTGTTTGTTTTTTTTTTAAAAAAAAAAAAAAAAAATTTTGGAAGGAGTTTTTTTTTTTTGTTTTTTTTTTTATTTTTTTCTTTTATTTATATTTAATTTAATGCAATTTCACCCTCTATTTTTAAATTTTAAATCTCAAAATCTAAATTTCATATTTTCTTGTTTTTAAAGTAATTTCCTTGATGAGTTTTTTATTCATGTTTATTAATTTCTAAATATATTTCAAAAGATTTTTTTAATGATGAGGGTATCACAATATACTTGAGACAAAATATATTTGTGGTTTCTTGAATATCGCTGTCAAATGTGAATATGTACAATTGATTTTTGTGAGGCGAGGTCCCTGAAAACCCTGCTGATTGATCATTATGATCCATATGTTGAATTAATCAAGGGGTGTGGGGACCTACATATTCATGTATATATAAGGCATACCACTTCATATGATTGTTGCTACCTGAGGAAGGGGGAACATTTAACCCCGAAACGCGTTGTGGCTTATAATCTTGCAATAAAAAAAGTTTTTTTTGGAACAATACCATCATCTTTATGAACTTTAATAGCAGCGCAGCCAACACCGTGGTTTTTTCATTATCCCCAAATCCATTCTCCTTCTCCTTCTTGGAGTGCACGGGGCTGCTGCAGCTATTCCAAGACTCTGCCTGAATCACATCAAGCCTCTGAAGGGCCGGTGAGTCACCGGCATCTTTTCTACGGGTCCGTCCACCACAGAGGAGGAGCTGCAGCTCAGTGCTGGTCTGACGGCTGTGCTCTCCATGTGGGATATCGATCGTGTGAGCGGCAGCCTGAGCTGGAAATACTGCGGGCTGGAAAGGACGAGATCCCCGCTGATGCCATAGCGGTACACCGTGGACCTCCCTTCGGCTGTCTCCCCAGTGTTGTACCTGACGTACAACAGGATCAGGTGAGTGTGACCATCACACTGCACACGTAATAAGTTATCATTAGATTTTACACAGGAGCGCACCCTCTTTTTCAGAAATTATAATTTAGTTTTTAGGAACAAAACACATAGCGACTTGACAAGAGTCTGCATAACTAATCATATGCTAAAAATTTTGCAAGTCAACTTTATATATGAGATAGCCAAGATGATTGTCTATAAAATGAAGGTTGTCTCACTCTCAAAGCTGCAGTGGATGATGAGATATGGAGCCTGAAAGTCAAAAGTTCAAAAGATTATTACCCTTTTGCTCATCTATGTATACCTAAGGAATCTGTGCTGATCAGATAAGAGACCTTGAATCTGATTCATGAAGGCCAGGTATTTTTCTCCCCCAACTTGATGAGGGGGTGTGTAGGAGTCAGACATATTTGACTGATTAAAAGGCGCAAGCTTCTTAATGATTCAAGAGCTTCTGATGAGTGGTGTGCACCTCCATGTGCCATGTCAGATCTTACTCCAGTCGTTGACTGGAGTAAGAGTTCTGACATAAGAAATGCCACTGTTCATCATGAATTATATGAGCTGTGGCTTAATCCCCCATACCGCTCCATCTTATCAAGTTACACCCATTTTGGCATAGCTGGAAGAAACTGGCATGAAAACATAAAAGTCTTTTTTTTTGTGCAACCCTTCATATTTTTCAAAGCAATTTATACAAGGATTCTGTCAAAATTTCTTTGATGAATCAGAGCCTATGTGACTTTCTTATAACTGAAAAGACTAGGCAAAAATAATTGGGTTGAGGAGTTGTCAGGAAAAACAGCTGCAGTCCCCCAATACTAACTATATTTCTTGGCTTTTCAAATTATTACTGCCAATTCATCCAATATATAAAGCTGAATGTGTGTGTGTGTGTGTGTGTGTATGTCCGAGATTGGCATCTGCACCTTCGCAGCTACAGCCACTAAATTTTGCACTCTCACACGTCTGGACCCCGGGAGCGTCATAGGCTATGTTGTGAGGCGAAATTTTAATCCCGTGCATTCCAATTTACCAATCTATTTTGCCCCTATCTACATAATGGGGAAAAAGTGAAACGAAAAGTGTTGGAGGCAAATTGACAGCTGCCAGATATGAACAAGGGGGACTTAAAGAATGAGAGAGATGGCACCAAAGAGTATATACCGTACAGTTACTGTAGGTGGGGCCCCGACATGGGATACTCACCATACTCGGGGATATGAACACACACACAAAATGCGCCACACACTACCACGTGCTTGAACACATATACCACCCTCAGCACACATTTCACTACACATACACCAACCTCGCCACATAATTGCTCTAAAACACACACAAGTCTGGTACATATACCACTCTCAGCACACATTTCACCACACATACACCAACCTCACCACATAATCGCCCTAAAACACACACATCTGGTATTATCCTTCAAATATAAAAATCTGATTAATAAGCAGCCAAACTACAAGAACAACAAATGTACCATATAGGAAATACGGCAGCTGTCAGTCACATGACCTGTCTATTATGTGTATGTGTGAGCTAATATATACTGTCAGAGGGAAGGGCTTTCTGTTGCCTGGGGATTTATCAGGCTGCCAATAGCAACCAATCACAGCTCAGCTTCTATTTTGCTACAGTTAATTAATCTGAGCTCTGATTGGTTAATATATGCAACAAAGGACATTCTCACTATAAGAAAGCTTGTGTGAGGTAATAGGATGTCAGTTAGGGTGTGTTGTTGGAAAGACTGATGTCAGTCACATTACCTCTATGTGAGAGGATATAGAAATTGTCAGTTACAGACTTTGTTTACCACAATAATGCCTCATAAGAAAAAGAATTCCTTGGCACGAATGTCAGCTAATGTGAAAAGAAAAGCTGCATTACAGGCCAATGAAAAATGTGAAGACCGAGAAACAAGGCTGACACACATGAGAACAGCAGCTGCTTACTCAAGGGCCAATGAAATTTCTGAGGAGAGGGAAGCGAGGCTTGTAGATAGGAAAACAAGAGCTGCTTCATTAAGAGCTAATGAACTTTCTGAGGAGAGGGAAGCGAGAATTGCAGACATGAAAACAAGAGCTGATTCCTCAAGAGCCAATGAACTTTCTGAGGAGAGGGATGCGAGGCTTGCAGGCATGAAAACAAGAGCTGCTTCCTCAAGGGCCAATGAACTTTCTGAGGAGAGGGAAGCAAGGCTTGCAGACATGAAAACAAGAGGAGCTTACTCAAAGGCCAATGAACTTTCTGAGGAGAGGGAAGCGAGGCTTGCAGACAAGAGAACAAGAACTGTTTCCTCAAGAGCCAATGAACTTTCTGAGGAGAGGGAAGTGTGGCTTGCAGATTAGAGAAGAAGAGCTGCTTCCTCAAGGGGAAATGAGTCATCTCAGCAGAAAGAAGGCCGACTTGCCACTAAGAGAATTGCTATTTATTCCACCACGGCACAAGTAATTGTTGGAGATTTGAAACATGCTGCCTTTTGTTACCAGTCAGACATAAACTATCAGGATCATCCTAAAGTACAGATAGGAAAAATGGATGTGGTCTGCATGTACTGCAGTGCCCTGAAATGGAAAGATGAACCACCAGGTTTATGCTGTGCAAATGGCAAGATAAAACTTCCACCTCTCCTGTCACCAGCAGATCCCCTAAAGTCTCTGATGACAGTCACCAGTACAATATCAAAGCATTTTTTGGACAACATTAGGAAGTACAACTCTTGCTTCCAAAAAGAAATGTTTAGAACAGGATTTATGCCGAAGTTCAAGGACAGGTTTACCACTCAATTGGGTCACTGCTTCCATTACAAGGAGAAGAACCTCAATTTCTTCGACTCTTCTTCATTGGAAATGCAGAAGCAGAGGCTCAGCGGAGATGCTCTTTAACTCCTAACACTCGCCTTGATATTGTCACTGTTTTGCAGCAGATCCTTCACTCCAACAATCCATATTTTCAACTTTTCAAGACTGCACTTGAATGCATGCCAAATGACGATTACAAGGTTTTCATTCAAGCTGACAAAACACCACAAGGGGAACATCAGCGATGTTTCAATGCTCCCACATTTGATGAGGTAGCCATCCTGATTGTAGGTAATGATTTTCAAAGCCGTGACATTGTGCTTCAGAAAAGGAACAATAGTTTTCAATGAGTAGCAGAAACTCACAGATCCTATGATGCTCTGCAATATCCAATCATCTTTTGGCAGGGACAGGATGGCTATCACTTTGCAATACCTCAGACAGATCCTACAACAGGCAACCCTTCAGGAAAAAAAGTGTCTGCCATGGACTTCTATGCATATAGGATCATGACAAGATTTGCAGAGGAAAATCACATCTTGAAATGCAGACACCACTTCCACCAATTTATTACTGACATGTATGCAAAGATTGAGGTAAACGTCTTTTATATATCAGACAAAATCAAAAGAAGCTCAGGGCAGGGGAATATATTCACCTTAGAGATGCTGTTGCAAATGATGCTGATACAAAAGAGTTGGGGAAAATAGTTATTCTTCCATCAACTATCACTGGAAGCCCACGACACATGCATGAACAAACACAGGATGCAATGACTTATGTGAGAAAGTATGGCCGTCCAGATGTTTTCTTCACATTTACTTGCAATCCTGCCTGGGAGAAAATTGGAGGGCACCTGTTGCCGGGCCAAAAAACTGTGAATCTCCATGACGTTATTGCTCCGATTTTCAAACAGAAACTTTCAAAAATTAATCTCATCACAAAATCACATATTTATGGTGAGACGCAGTGCTGGATGTATTCAGTTGAATAGCAGAAAAGAGGCCTTTCTCACGCCCACATCTTGATCAGGCTGAAACAAAAAATACAGCCTACCAAAATTGACAATATCATCCGTGCAGAATTGCCAGACCCTCAGATTGACCCATTGCTGTTTGACACCATCACAAAAAACATGATCCATGGTCTGTGTGGGAGTCTCATCAAAAATTCTCCCTGTATGATTTATGTCAGGTGTTCAAAGCATTACCCACAATCCCTGGTCCAAGAAACCCAAACAGGACAAGATGGATATCCAGTCTACCGAAAAAGAAAGCCAGGGGATGGTGGTTTCACAGCAAAGCTAAAAATACGTGTTGGATCATCACTCCAAGAGATAGAAATTGATAACAGGTGGGTAGTACCTTACAACCCTTTGCTCTCAAAAATCTTCCAGGTCCACATAAATGTCGAATCTTGCAACTCTGTGAAATCAATCAAATATATCTGCAAATATGTCCACAAAGGAAGTGATCAAGCAGTTTTTGAACTCCAGAAAAATGGACCTATTATTGATGAAGCGGAGGCATTCTAGATGGGCAGGTACATAAGCAGCAATGAAGTTGTTTGGAGAATACTAGGATTCTCCATCCATAAGCACTACCCACCAGTTGTGTATCTGAGTGTGCACTTGGAAAATGGACAGAGAATTTACTTTAACCCAGCAAACTTGCAGCAGCTCCTAACATCACCTGAGACCACCCTCTTGGCATTTTTTGAGCTGTGTCAACAAGACCCTTTTGCAAAAACAATTCTTTACTGTGATTTACCAAAGTACTACACTTGGAATGCCTCCAGAAAAACACTGGAACGGAGGAAAAGGGGGGCTTGATATTGAAGGATATCCAGGGGTGAAAGCAACTGATACTCTTGGTCGTGTCTACACTGTTCATCCATCAAATACAGAGTGCTTATACCTGCGCATGTTACTTCATGTTGTCAACGGCCCTACATCATTTTTTGACCTGAAGACCATCGAAGGACATATGTGTGAAATATTCAGGGAAGCTTGCCAAAGAAAAGGACTTCTGGAAAATGATGGACATGGGACATGACCCTCAGTGAAGCAGCAGCCACACAAACCCCAAAGCGACTAAGACACCTCTTTGCTATTATTCTAACAACCTGTAGCATTTCAAATCCTTTTGAGATTTGGACAAAGTACAAAACTAATCTCAGTGAGGACATTCTCATGCAGATTAGAAGGGAAAATCCTCAGCAACTCATCAACTTCACTGAAGAAATGTTCAATGAAACTTTAATGCTCCTTGAAGATCAGTGCATAGCAATGTCAGAAAAAGCCTTACAGTTGCTTGGTTTGCCTGCTCCAATAAGAAATCCTGAAGGCATCCAAATGTGTAGGGAGATTTTCATAGAAACAAACTACAATATCGATGAACTGACAGCATTTGTGTCTCAGAATGAGCCAATATTGGTACCAGATCAAAGGGACGCGTATAACTACATTTTAAGTTTCAGTGAAATCAATAAAGGTGGGGTTGTCATCCTTGATGCTCCAGGTGGAACAGCTAAGACATTTCTAATCAACTTGCTCCTGACAAAATTTCGACAACAAAATAAGATTGAACTTGCAGTGGCATCTTCTGGAATTGCAGCTACGCTTTTAAAAGGTGGCAGGACAGCACATTCGACATTCAAACTACCACTTAACTTGTCTCATAGTTACAGCCCCATGTGTAATATTGCCAAGGGATCAGGACTCGCCAAATTGCTTCAAAAATGCAGTGCCATCATTTAGGATGAATGCACCATGTCACACAAAAGGGCTCTGGAAGCAGTGAACAGACTGCTGCAAGACCTGTGTAGCAACAAATATATCATGGGAGGAGTAGTTGTTGTTTTGGCAGGTGACGTCCGCCAAACATTACCTGTTATTCCAAGATCAACCCCTGCAGACAAACTCAATGCTTGTCTCAAAGCATCATACCTTTGGAGAAAAGTAAAGAAAATGTCACTGAACACAAACATGAGGGTCTACATGAGGGGCGATGTTTCTGCTGGACTGTTTTCGAGCCAGCTGTTGACTATTGGAGATGGCAAAGCGCCAGTAAACTCAACCACTGGACAGATCACATTCCCAAGCAACTTTTGTTGCATTGTGACTTCCATTGAGGAATTGAAAGCAAAGGTTTTTCCAAACATTCAACTCCACTTCAAAAACTCTGGCTGGCTGTGTGAAAGAGCTATTCTAGCTCCCAAAAATGACAGCATGAACATGATCAATCTTCAAATTCTAAATCTCCTTCCAGACGTGTGTACAACCTACAAGTCAGTGGATACAGTAATAGACCCTGCTCAAGTATTATTTTATCCAACTGAGTTCCTCAATTGCTTGGAGCCACAAGGACTTCCTCCTCACAACCTCTTTCTAAAACCTGGAGCACCTATTCTGCTATTGAGAAATTTGGATTCACCAAAGCTGTGTAATGGAACAAGACTCTTGATTAAGATCCTGTTTCCACAGGAGGCAACCATTTTGACCGGATGTGCCACAGGAGAAGATGTTTTCATTCCAACAATTCCTCTTATTCCATCTGATTTGGCTTTTGATTTTAAATGCCTCCAGTTTCCTGTTCGACTGGCATTTGTTATGTCAATCAACAAGGCTCAGGGTAAGTCATTGAAAATAGTTGGAATCGATTTACAATCTCCATGATTTTCTCATGGTCAACTTTATGTGGCCTGTTCAAGAGTTGGAACAGCCAAAAATCTGTTCGTCTTTGCACCTGAAGGAAGAACTAAGAATGTCGTTTATCAAAAGGCTCTTGAATAAGGAGTAGAAGATTACTTCACATTACTTGGCCAATTTAGTTAAATCTGTGTGGAATATCTGTGGTGTTGAAATATATGTTATGAAATGCTTCTATTAGCTTAGTTTTTGCCTTTTAATAATTACATTTCTTTCTATTTGTTTGTGGTTTTTGTGTGCAGAATACATTTTTGTTAATGCATTCTATTTTGTTAACAGCAGTTATTAATAGAGATGATCCACCCTCCCTGGCGTTCGAGTTTGGTTCGTCGAACGGAGGCTCCGTTCGATGAACGTTCGACGAACCGTTCGACGAGCCACTCGAAGCCCATTGAAAACAATGGTAGGCAAACACAAACACATAAAAACACATTATACCTGTACACATACAGTTAATAAACATTGCCATAACACTTACAAGTCCCAGCGACGCATCCTGCACTCTGTCTCCCACTGCTTTTCCTTCCGATAATCACTGCGTCCTCCCGGTAACCAGCACTGATGAAAGGACCTATCGTGACATCAAAATAGCATGTCACCAGTCACGTGTCTATTATCTCATTGGCTACAGACTGGTCACATGGCTAGACGTCATGCTAGGTCCTGTCAGTGCATCTCTCCGGTACGCGGTGATCGTTCCAGCATCTCCGTGTACCAGTGAAATGCTCTGGCACATGGTCGGCTTCCCCGTTCCTGCATGTGTGCGTTCTTTACAGAGTCAGCCCACATTCAAGGACTGATTGCCACAGCTGGTGAATAACGGAGATCCCTATTGCTATAGCAACCCACCTGTCAGCAGTGACGTCACCGCTTACAGCCCGCAGCTTCTGTTCACTCACTGAGTGAATAGACTGCACGGGAGCAGCAGTGTTCTTCCTCCCATGCTGTGCTGCCTGATGTAGCAGAGCTGCATGGGTTGAAGGAGAAAGAAGACAGAAGACCATGGATCGTGGAGGGATGAGAGGGAGTAATAAACATGGAGTCTCTAAGTGTGTCTGTGTATTTATTTCTATTAAAGTATTTTTTCTCTGTGTGGTGTCTTTTTTTTTTAACCCTTTATTTGAGATTCTTAATGGCCGGGTCAAAGTTGTCTGACATTAAGAATCTCTGGCTTAATACTAGCTAGTAAAACAAAGCTAGTATTAACTCATTATTACCCAGCAAGCCAACCGGCTTCAGGGCTGCTGGAAGAGTTGGATACAACACCAGATGATGGCGGTTCTATGAAAGAGCCATTTTCTAGGGCAGCTGCGGATTTCAATTCGCAGCAGAGTTGCCCAGAAAGCTCAGGCTAACCTGTGCTGCGGATTCCAATCCCCAGCTGCCTAGTTGTAACCGGCTGGACACGAAAATGGGGCGAAGCTCATGTTGATTTTTTTTTTTTATTTTTTTCATGAAATTCATGGAATAATTAAAAAAAAAGCTTCCCTATTTTTTTAGTTCCCAACAGGGTACAAATAGGCAGCTGGGGGTTGGGGGCAGCCGTACCTGCCTGCTGTACCTGGCTAGCATACAAAAATATGGTGAAGTCCACGTAATTTTTTTGGTGGGAGAAAAACTCCTCCATACAGTCCTGGATGGAGTATGCTGAGCCTTGTAGTTCTGCAGCTGTTGTCTGCTCTCCTGCATACACTAGTAAATGGAGCATGCTGAGCCTTGTAGTTCTGCAGCTGCTGTCTGCTCTCCTTTATACAGACAGGCAGCTGCAGAACTACAAGGCTCAGCATACTCTATCCAGGACTGTATGCAGGAGTTTTTTGCCCCCCCCAAAAAAAATTACGTGGGCTTCGCCATGTTTTTGTATGTTAGCCAGGTACAGCAGGCAGCTATGGGCTGCCCACAACCCCCAGCTGCCTATTTGTACCTGACTGGCAATTAAAAATATAGCTTCGCCCAATTTTTGTGTCCAGCCAGGTACAACTAGGCAGCTGGTGATTGGAATCCGCAGCTCAGGGTGCCCAAGCTTTCTGGGCACCCCTGCTGCGAATTGCAGTCCGCAGCCGCCCCAGAAAATGGCACTTTCATAGAAGCGCCATCTTCTGGCTCTGTATCCAACTCTTCCAGCTGCCCTGGTGATGGGTGGCTCGCTGGGTAATAATGGGGTTAGGGCTAGCTGTATATTATCAACTGGCCCTAAGCCCGAAATTCATTGTGTCATGCCAATATTACACATGGCCACCATGAATTTCTAGTACAGATAAAAATATTTATTTTTGTTGTTTTTTTTTTTGTTAGAAATAATACACAACAGAATTAGTGACTCCATCTTTATTGAAATAAAGAACCCCCCTCCGCAGTAATCCTGGGTCAAGGGTCCCGCGCCGTCCAATCCGGATCCAATATCATCTGATCGGTTTGCTGGAAGGCAAAGCGATCAGAAGATGTGTCAGGTTCAAGGGCCTGAATCACATGACACAGCAGCTGATTGTATAAACGGCTTTTATACAGTCAGCTGATGCATCAGTGCAAAAAAAAAAACTACACACTTCATTGCAGACTCCTGTCCGACAGCAGCAGCTGATAGTTTAGCCGGCTGGGTGGTAAAAGCCGGCCTCACCGCTCGACTTATAGTGTCAACTTTTTCTGTCAGGTGACCGCATCAGCTTATCATCGCCAGGTCTGAGAGAGAGAGAAGATAGCGAAAAGAGAGAGAAAAGAGAGAGAAAATAGAGAGAGAAAAGAGAGAGAACAGAGAAGAGAGAGGGAGAGAGAGAGAAGAGAGGGATAGAGAAGAGGAGAGAAGAGAGGCAGAGAGAGAGGAGAGGGAGGGAGAAGAGAGAGAAGATAGAGAGAGAGGAGAGAGAAGAGAGAGGGAGAGAGAGAGGAGAGAGAGAAGAGGGAGAGAGAGAGAAAAGAGAGAGAAAAGAGAAGAGTGAGAGAGAGAGGAGAGAGAAGATAGAGAGGAGAGAGAGAGAGAGAAAAGAGAGAGGGAGAGAGAGAAGAGAGAGGGAGAGAGAGAAAAGAGAGAAAAGAGAAGAGAGAGAGAGTGAGAGAGAGAAGAGGAGAGAAAAGAGAGGAGAGAGAAGATAGAGAGGAGAGAGAGAGAAAAGAGAGAGGTAGAGAGAAGAGAGCAAAGAGAGAGGGAGAGAGAAGAGGACAGAAGAGGAGAGAGCGGTCGAGAGAGAGAGAGGAGAGAGAAGAGAGAGGAGAGAGGAGAGAGAGGGAAAAAGAGAAAAAGAGAGACTGAGAAAAAGAGAGAGAGAAAAAAAGAGCGAGAGAGAAAGAGAAAAAGATAGAGGAGAGGGAGAGAGAGAGAGAGAGAGAGAGAGAATAAAAGAGAGAGAGAGAAAGAGAGGAGAAAAAGAGAGAGAAAAAGAGAGCGAGAGAGGGAGAGAGAAAAATGAGAAGAGAGAGGAGAGAAGAGAGAGAGGAGAGAGCAATGCATCCTCATTCCGTGAACTGTTCCGATTTTAGAGGTGTGGCCCGCGGCTCACAGCTGATATCCGGCTCCTCCCCTCAGTGCATAATTAAATTAAATTATAATTATAAATAAATAATAATTATAATTAAAAAATTTTACCAGGGTGGCCAGGACTTGAGCTCAAGCTTTTTAGGCGAGAGCTCTAACCATTGAACCACTGGCTCTAACAAGAAACATAGGCAGATTTGGTAATCTTTAGCTCTATACTGCAGTAGAGTATCTAGAAGCAGATTGTTCAGCTGCAAGGATGGATGGATGGATGGATGGGCGGACGGATGGACGGGCGGATGGGCGGATGGGCGGGCGGACGGATGGGCGGACAAACAACGGCAGTACCGCACTCATCACCGCACACACGCAGGCACTATAACCACCATCATCACCACAGGCACTACAACCCCCATCATCTTCCCCTCAGTGCATAATTAAATTAAATTAGAATTAAATAATTATAATTTAAAATTAAAAATAAATTAAATTTTTCCCGGGACGGCCGGGACACATAGGCAAATTTGGTAATTTTGACGTCTGCATTGCAGACTGAAGTCTCTGGTGGCAGTGCGGCTCACTTCAGGTGCTACGTGGAGAGGACACAGCGATCGTGTTCTACGGTACTCCCTGTCATCTTCATGTAGTCGAGCTGACAGTGTCGTGTGGATTACTTCAGGCCTGGAGGGGTGTTTGTGGATGTTAATAAAATGGGGAAAGAGGGTGTTTTTTTGTCTTTTATTCCAAATAAAGGATTTTTCGCTGTGTGTGTTTCTTTACTTTCACTTACAGTTTAATCATGGAAGGTATCTCGGGGAGACACTTGCCATGATTAACTCCTTATTACCCCGATTGCCACCACACCAGGGCAATTCGGGATGAGCTGGGTAGAGTCCTGGGACTGCCGCATCTAATGGATGCGACAATTCCGTTCAGCTACTGGGTGATATTGTTAGGGTGTGGGCTCCCCATGACGTGGCGCTCTCCATCCTGACAATAGCAGCCTCCAGACGTGCGGCTTTATCCTGGCTGGTATCAAATATATCCGCATTTTTTTTTTATTATTATTATTATCATTATTCATTTATTTTACTGCATGATATAGAGCCGCCCGCCGGCGGCTGTGATTGGTTGCAGTCAGACACGCCCCCATGATGAGTGACAGCTGTCTTACTGCAACCAATCATGGGCACCGGTGGGCGGGGAAAGCACGGAATAACTAATTGATTAATGAAGTGGCAGCCATTTTCAAAAGAGGAAATTCCGCTTTAGATTTGTGACAGCCGTGCAGCGAGACGCCCGTGATCGGTGAGTAGGAAAGAGAGAGAGATTGTGCTGGGGACGCAGGATGCATGCAGATACAAAAGGTGCGCACATACTTACTGTGAAAAGCCACGCTTTTGGTGCTCGAACCGTTCTCGAACGTAAGTCGAACTGTCGAACTTTTAGCAAATCGTTCGAGTTCGTCGAACGACTCGAACACCCCCCAAATCACTCGAACATGAAATTGGCGAACCTCGAACATCACTCATCTTTAGTTATTAACCCGGGCGAAGCTGGGTAGTAAAGCTAGTTAAAAATAATTCTCAAATGGTAGCTCTTCTTATGACTTTTATGTGGACGGTCGCTAATTCTTGTAACTGGTCAGATTCTGCTGTTAAAGCCTTCCATACCCTTATATCTTGTTTTTCTATTGCTCTAGTTTTACACCATTCTGAAATCTACAGGACATTTTTCCTTGGATGCAATGAATGTAGGGACAGCTCTGTCTTGAATGCCTCTGAATCAAGAAGTAATTCCTCCGGAATCTTCTCCAAGAACTTCTCTCCCACACACCAGAATTGTTATATTCTGGCTATGAGCTCTTAGCCATAAAATTAGCTCTAGAAGAATGGTGACATCTACTGAAGAGTGCAAAGATCCCAGTGAGCAAATATGCAGGATCATCATCGAGCCCCATGTTCTCTTTTTTTTCACATGGTTTAACTTCATCCATACCTTTGGTCCTGCTAATAAAAATAGCAGTCCTGATTCCCTATCCAATTTCTGATCCATCTGATGTGATGCCTTTGAAGGTTTGCCCTCACACATAATTTAATCTGAACATATCCTTGCTTTCATTTTGTTTTTTCTACATTCTCTAATAAACATAAAGGACTTCTGTAGTCTCAAAAGAACTCTATGAGAAAGTTTTATTTTGTACTTCTCTTTTCTCCAGTCACTCAGGTGTTAAATGAATAGTTGCATACCTTTCTGATTTCTATTTGTGGCCAAAATGGAAACAATACATCAAAGTGATTGTGGCATCTTGTGCTCAGTATGAGCAGTTCAGACCACCATCTTATCAGACACATTTTGGGCCTTTTCAGCCTTTTTATGTAATACAAGAGCCCTGGGCTGAAATTTATATGGAATTTGTTACAGACTTTCCTGAAGTACAAGGTTTCGCTACTATCTTGGTCATAGTGGTTGTTTCTCCAAAATGTCTTGTTTTGTTCCAATACCAGAACACATCAGCTCCACAGCTAGACCAAATGTATTTCAAAGAAAATTTCCAATTCCACGGTTTCCAAAATGATATAGTGTCTGTGTTATGGGACTGCCCACTGATAGGGGATAGTAATCTATCTAGCAGTCAGGGCTCACCGTGCAGAATAATCTGCTGCTGGCGAGAGCAAGGAAGGGTACCGTACCACCTCAGTGGTACTGTCACTGTTGCTTCACAGTGGCACTAGAACCTAAAGCGGTGCTCACTGTTAAGTCACAGCGAAACCTTAAGGAGAAATGCTAACTGAAATATAAGAATGGACCTGTAGCTCCTGCCCAATTACAGGAACTACAAAAACTTAATCGGATGGATACCCCAACCGCAGTCCACAGACTAACACCTGTGTTACCTCACAGCAATGTGTAGCATGAGATTGTAGCAAGTGTGTTACTGCAAACAATATGGTAGGTGGACATGTAGTGCCTGCCCAATTACAGGAACTACAAAACATAAGTGGATGGTTGCTCCAACCACAGTCCACTAACCAACACCAGTTTTACTTCACGCTGATAAAGTAGCTAATAATGTAACAGGAGTATGGATGTAAATACCGTGTGTATGCAGAGGGGAAAACCGTTACAGGTCACGGAGATCTCTTATTGCTAACCTCTATACAGATCTTAGAGATAGGAGTGTGTAGGGGCAGACAGTACTTTCCGTACTGTCTAGGCTCAGTGAAGCCCCTGCCTGAATTCCTTGTGCTAACCACACCTAAGGAGTCAGTGAGCTCTCTATGCTAGCTGCACAGACGGATCAGAGACACTGAGGGCGGTGCGTGCGATGTCTCTGCCTAACTCGGCTCCACTAAGGTGGATGGAGGTGAGCAGTAGCATAAACTAGTAGATGCTGAGACCCTGCCTAACCCGATCCACTAAAGTGCAAGGAAGCGGGTAATATTGGACATTACACATGAGGCGTCTACCCCATGCATGCACCAAGAACGTCTGACAACCGATAAGCGTGCTGCAGGATCCTATATAGACAAAGCACCTCCCACAAGATGGAGGCGCTCCTGGCTCAATCCACCAATCACCAGCGAGTTCGTCATGAGTGACATCAGCCGCGACCAATCAGCAGCCAACATGTCACGGTCATGTGATCCTGTGTCATCACTGGCGTCAGCCGCGGCCAATCAGCAGCCAGCATGTCACAGTCATGTGATCCTGTGTCATCGATGACGTCAGCCATGGCCAATCAGGAAGCGACACATCATAGTAATGTGAACTCGGATCACGACCAATCGACGATTGACACTTGGCGAGCATGCTCAGAAGGAGCAAAAGGTGACTTAGAACAAAAGCCTGCTTGCAAGCTCGCACATGCTCAGAAGCCCCATTACAGTCTGACTTTGGTGGACAATTTGTCTCCAGGTACTGAAGGGTACCCCTGCAAAAAAATCTAATAATCTCCTTAGACTTTTTAAGCCTATCATCCCCAAAGTAATGGGTAACCTGAGAGAATCAAACAGTCCACAAAATAATATCTATGTATTTTTTCTAATTACCATCAAGATAATTGGCTGATTTTGCTTCCTTGGTCCAAATTCACCTACCACATTTCAATTTTGTAGTCTTCTGAGAAATCTTCATTTGTTACAGTGTATGGTGAGAGCCTCCTCTTCCTCTACCAATTTCCAGCATTGTTAGGACAGCATTGTTAGGACATATGGACTTAGGTGCATTCTAATTCGGCTGCTGCTACAGCTAAAGTGAAGAATGGGCTAAAAGACACCATCAACCTGTTACCCACAACTCTCCTGGATAGAACGTTTGGCATCTCGCCAAAAACATCTACTTAAAGACTTGTTTCAAGAAGCTGCTTTTAAGTTTATTGATATAGTAAAAAGTATTTAGCAAATTAATCCAGTCTCTTCCTTCTGAGTTTATCTCTCATGGTAAAAATTCTTAATACTTTTCATATCTACATCCAGTGGCGTAACTATTGCGGTCGCAGCGGTCGCCATCGCGACCGGGCCCGGGCGGTTTGGGGCCCGCGGGGACCCGGCAGATCAGCAGCCAGCTCCTCTTAGTGAGAGAGAAGCTGCGCTGATCTGTCACAGTGCACGCGCCCACTATATGACCCGCTGCCGCCCCCGACACCGGGCCCTCCTGCCCGATGTCAGCGGCGGCAGCGGGGCCCCCCTCCCCCGTCACCGCGCACAGTAATAATGAAGCATAGAGCGGCCGGCGCCGCTCTGCATCATCATTCTCCCCCTGTGCCTGCACGGTCGCGTCACTCCTGTGCGACTGTTGTGCTGAGTGCATAGAGCGCAGGGAGGGAGGACGCCGACCGCAGCACCGGGAGAACGAGGAGAGGGGAGGACGAGCAGCAGTGGAAGGAGGAGAGCAGGGAGTACAGCAGCAGTGGAACAAGGAGACGTCAGGACAGAGCAGCAGTGGAAGGAGGAGAGCGGTGAGTACTTGTTTTTTTTTTTATATATATATGTGAGTACACAGTGGTCAGAGGCCTGGAGTGGGGAGGCTGCATTATACTGTACATGGAGGCCTGGGGTGGGAAGGCTGCCTGATACTGTACATGGAGGCCTGGGGTGGGAAGGCTGCCTGATACTGTACATGGAGGCCTGGGGTGGGGAGGCTGCATGATACTGTACATAGAGGCCTGGGGTGGGGAGGCTGGCTGATACTGTACATGGAAGCCTGGGGTGGGGAGGCTGCCTGATACTGTACATGGAGGCCTGGGGTGGGGAGGCTGCATGATACTGTACATGGAGGCCTGGGGTGGGGAGGCTGCCTGATACTGTACATGGAGGCCTGGGGTGGGGAGGCTGCCTGATACTGTACATGGAGGCCTGGGGTGGGGAGGCTGCATGATACTGTACATGGAGGCCTGGGGTGGGGAGGCTGCATGATACTGTACATGGAGGCCTGGGGTGGGGAGGCTGCATGATACTGTACATGGAGGCCTGGGGTGGGGAGGCTGCATGATACTGTACATGGAGGCCTGGGGTGGGGAGGCTGCATGATACTGTACATGGAGGCCTGGGGAGGCTGGCAGCATTATTATAGATGGAGACCTGGGGAGGCTGGCAGCATTATTATACATGAGGCCTGGGGAGGCTGGCAGCATTATTATACATGGAGGCCTGGGGAGGCTGACTGCATTATTATACATGAGGTCTGGGGAGGCTGGCTGCATTATTATACATGGAGGCCTGGGGAGGCTGGCTGCATTACTATACATGGAGGCCTGGGGAGGCTGGCTGCATTATTATACATGGAGGCCTGGGGAGGCTGGCTGCATTATTATACATGGAGGCCTGGGGAGGCTGGCAGCATTATTATACATGGAGGCCTGGGGAGGCTGGCTGCATTATTATACATGAGGCCTTTGGAGGCTGGCTGCATTATTATACATGGCGGCCTGGGGAGGCTGGCTGCATTATTATACATGGAGGCCTGGGGAGGCTGGCTGCATTATTATACATGGAGGCCTGGGGAGGCTGGCTGCATTATTATACATGGAGGCCTGGGGAGGCTGGCTGCATTATTATACATGGAGGCCTGGGGAGGCTGCCTGCATTATTATACATGGAGGCCTGGGGAGGCTGGCTGCATTATTATACATGGAGGCCTGGGGAGGCTGGCTGCATTATTATACATGGAGGTCTGGGGAGGCTGGCTGCTATATTATACATGGAGGCCTGGGAGGCTGGCTGCTATATTATACATGGAGGCCTGGGGAGGCTGGCTGCTATATTATACATGGAGGCCTGGGGAGGCTGGCTGCTATATTATACATGGAGGCCTGGGAGGCTGGCTGCTATATTATACATGGAGGCCTGGAGAGGCTGGCTGCTATATTATACATGGAGGCCTGGGAGGCTGGCTGCTATATTATACATGGAGGCCTGGAGAGGTTGGCTGCATTATTATATATGGAGGCCTGGTGAAGCTGCATAATAAACATGAAGGACACCTTATACATTGAATATAGAGGTGTAATATACATAGAGGTCTATGAGGCTGCATTATACTGGAGGTCTATAGGGCTGCATTAAAATGGAGGTCGGGGGGGCTGTATAATACAAAATGAAGGGACACCTTATACATGGAATATAGGGGTGAATTATACATGGAGGAGTATGGGGCTGCATAATACCATCTGAAGTTTTATGGGGTTGTGTTATAATACATATAGGACTATGGGGGCTACATTATAATATATGGAGGACTATGGAGGCTACCTTATACACGGACTATGGAAGTGCATTATAAAACATGGAGGACTATGTGGTGCAGTATAATATATGGAGAACTATGGGGTGAATTTTAATACATGGAGAACTATGGGAAATGCATTATAATTGAAGGGCTACTTTATACATGGAGGATTATGGGGGTGCATTATAATATATGGAAGGCTATGTATCTGCATTCTAATATATGAAGGGTTATGTGGGACCCTTTATACAATTATTTGGAAGGCTATGTGGGGGCTGTTATAGTATTTTGAGAACTTTATACAGGGGGGACAAAGATACAAGTATGGGATGGAAATGTTTTGTGCTGAGGGAAAAAGGCTTTTTCCCTCAGCAGCCAACTTTCCCATGCTCTGCTATACATCTCTCAGCACCCAGCTTTCCCATGTTCTGATATACATCTCTCAGCACCCAGCTTTCTCATGCTCTGATATGGGAAAGCTGGGTGCTGAGGACAAGATAAATATCAGAACATAGGAAAGCTGGGTGCTGATAGAGGGATTTCAGGGTGCTGTGGGTGAGAGCCAAGTGTCAGCGTCATTATCCTGTACCCCGAGTGTCAGTGTCATTATCCCCTACCCCAAGTGTCTGTGTATGTGGAGGGGGGGCCCAGGTCTAAACTTTGCACCGGGGCCCATCCAACTCTAGTTACACCACTGTCTACATCATAAATATTTTCCTAATGTCATGACAGCTCCTGCTTATGCCTCTGACGTCATGACATGGAATATAAGATGAACCAAATTCTGAACTGTAAAAAGGTATTGTAGGACTGTGAGACTCTGGCTCTGTAACGTGCTCTCAGATACTGTGCATCTCTGTACAGACTGATTTAAAGGACTTTATAAGAAAATTAGCCCCAAGTCACCTTGAATTGTGTTAGGAAGTTTAAGTCACATAAATAACCAAATAACGTGTACAACTGTATTTTGTAGTGTGAAAGGAACCCCAATAATTCTTCATTTCGCATAATTTCCATTGTTTATGTTATGTTTGTTATATCTCTGCAAAGTATTTATTGAGTGCTATTGTTTGTGACTATTTCAAGCATCTTCCAGAAAGAGACATAAAGAGTTAAGTAATATATGTTTAGGTCTACAAAGCAATTGTTAAGTGATTGCGTACATCTACTTAATATAATCAATGTTACAATTTGGTGTGCCCCTTATTTAGGACTTGAACAGATCAATTATATTGCTGGCTGACGGTCTACTCAGCAGAGTTTCAGCCATCTCATGTCTGCGGTAAAAGTTTCTCCATCACAAGGGAGAATGAGGACACTGAGCTGAATGTTGATGTACATTGAGCGTATAGATTTCCTTCTTCAAGCCTTTGGTCTGAATCCATCACAGGTTGCATAATGATCAAAGTCATTATCTGCAGACATTCTCATGGTTATGTGATACTGGTAATATAATTTGTCTAATAGTGGATTAACTCTCACCATGCAATGTTGTCAGCTTGCCTCTGCCTTTGAATGCTTTATTTTCTAACAATCCTACAATATTTATCCCAATATATCCTGCATTGCAACACTGTTCTATTTTCTATTTTTTATAATCTATGTAATATTATGCTTATTCATTCATTCATTCATTCATTAATTCAACAAAATTAAATTGAAAACTAAGACTATGGTGTTGTAGATGTATCTAAGCATCAGTGGATAATGAAACGTTAAATATTGTAATATGGTTTGAGACCACTGAATAAAATTTGTTTTTAGAAAATGTGTCATCTTTGCCCATGTAATGAATTAAATGAGGTTGCCCATGGTAACAAGACTGACTATTCCTTAAAAAAAAAATAGACTTGATCAAATCTGCAATTTTATTGTTTATTATTAGAGTTGAGCGAGTACCTAACTATTTGTACTCGCTATACTCATCATGAATACTGTTTAATACTCGCGTATTCATTCCGAATAGCGTGTGCAATGCAAGTCAGTGGGGAATACTGACAATGTAATGAGTAACCCGAATGCTGTATTATTCGTGTGAGTAGCAAACAGTGAGACATTCGGGTTACTCATTACTTTGCCAGTATTCCCCACTGACTTGCATTGCACACGCTATTCTGAATGAATACACGAGTATTAGACATTATTCATTATGAGTATGAATAGTTAGGTACTCGCTCAACTCTATTTATTATGATCAACAGTAACAGATTTATGCATAGATAAATACACAATGTGTTTTGACTTTGGAGTACTAAGCTTTTCAAGTACTGAAAAAAACACTGATCTAGAATCTGAAAATGTTATATGGTTTACAAAATTAAAGTTTCCTAGACATATGCAACAATCAAGGAGTATTTTAATCATTTTTGACACACTGGTGACCATACTGAAATCTAAGTCATAGATCTTTCAGTACTTTGAAGTTAAGCAGCGCCCAGACTGGTATCATCTCACAGCCAACAATAAGGATGTGTCTTTTATTACACAAAACAAATAGTGAGCATACTTTCATCTTTTTATTTTGATCTGATTCCCTATATTATTGAACTATGGGCATCATTCTTTATTTTCTTAACTGATGGCTTGTTCATGTTGTTATTATTATTATTATTATTATTATTAATAATAATAATAATAATAATAAAAAAAACTATTTATATAGCACAAACATATTCCGCAGCAATTTACGATTAAAGGGGGCTTGTATAGACAAAAACAAAAAAAAAAGTAGCATATAGTTCAGCAGCTACAGGAGGAGTGAGGGCCCTGCATGCAAGGTTCAATCTATGAGGAAATAGAGGGATACAGAAGATACAAGTGCATCTCAATAAATTAGAATATCATCAAAAGGTTAATTTATTTCAGTAATTCAAAACAAAAAGGGAAACGCATAAATTACTGCATAAATACAGCGTGGCATGGAGGCAATCAGCCTGTGGTACTGCTGAGGTGTTATGGAAGACCAGGTTGCTTTGATAGCAGCCTTCAGCTCGTCTGCATTGTTGGGTCTGTTGTCTCTCATTTTCCTCTTGACAATACCCTATAGCTTCTCTATGGGGTTTAGGTCAGGCGAGTTTACTGGCCAATCAAGCACAGTGATACTGTGGTTATTAAACCGGGTATTGGTACTTTTGGCAGTGGGGACAGGTGCCAAGTACTGCTGGAAAATGAAATTTCCATCTCCAAAAACCTTGCTGGCAGAGGGAAGCATGAAGTGCTCATAAATTTCCTGGTAGACGGCTGTGCTGAACAGCTCCTTCAGTCAGAGACTTATACATCCTCGCTGCAGGACAGAGCGCTTCCGTAGGTCCTTCATTCCAACTGCAGTTAGACTGTATAATAAATTATGAAGTTATTAATTTATCTACACTGCCATCACTAATATGCACTTTTATATATTTATATTTATTACTTATTTCTTTTAATTCTATCTTAAGGTGGTGTCACACATAGCGACGCAGCAGCGATCACGACAAGCGATCTCACCTTATCAGGATCGCTGCTGTGTCATTACATGGTTGCTGGTGAGCTGTCAAACAGGCAGAGCCATCAGCAATGCGTGGAAGCGTAACTAAGGTAAATATCGGGTAACCATGGAAAGCACTTCTCTTGGTTACCCGATATTTACCTTAGTTACTAGCGTCCGCCGCTCTCACGCTGCCAGTGCTGGCTCCCGGTTCCCTGCACTCCTACCCAGAGTAAACATTGGGTTAATTACCCGATGTCTACTCCAGCTACGGGTGCAGGGAGCAGGGAGCCGGCACTGGCAGCGTGAGAGTACACCGCTTAGCGCTGGCTCCCTGCACTCCTAGCCAGAGTACACATCGGGTTAATTACCCGATCTGTACTCCAGCTACGTATGCAGGGAGCAGGGAGCCGGCACTGGCAGCGTGAGAGCGGCGGACGCTAGTAACTAAGGTAAATATCGGGTAACCAAGGAAAGGGCTTCTTGGTTACCCGATGTTTACCGTGGTTACAGCTTATCGCAGGCTGCCAGACGCCGGCTCCCTGCTCCCTGCTCGCTTCAGTTTGTCGCTCTCTCGCTGTCACACACAGTGATGTGTGCTTCACAGCGGGAGAGCAACGTCCAAAAAATGAAGCAGGACATTCAGCAACGACCGGCGACCTCACAGCAGGGGCCAGGTTGTTGCTGGATGTCACACACAGCGACAGCGACGGGAGGTCACTGCTACGTCACAGAAAATAGTGACTTAGCAGCGATGTCGTTGTCGTCGTCGCTATGTGTGACACCACCTTTACCCTTTTTGTATTGAGCTGCAGTAATGTGTACATTTCCTCACTGTGGATCAATAAAGTTTTATCTTATCTTATCTTATCTTAGTCTTGACAAACCACAGTGGACCTACACTAGCAGATGACATGGCTCCCCAAACCATCTCTGATTGTGGAAACTTAACACTAGACCTCAAGCAGCTTGGATTGTGCCTCTCCACACTTTCTCCAGATTCTGGGACCTTGATCAACATTAACAGAAATAAACATGTGAAATAGATCCCTCTGTGTATAATGACTCTATATAATATGTGTTTCCTTTTTTGTATTGAATTACTGAAATAAATTAATTTTTTGATGATATTATAATTTATTGAGATGCACTTGTAAAACGTGCTTGTAGTGTCTGGTATGGCCATCATTATAATAAATAATGTATTTTATATGAAGTTGAATGATCCGGTCATCAGATAGTAACCTTTTAAGTGCCCTTAGGTGATATTAGTTGTATATAGGATGTGAGGACAGAAATAGGAGAGAAAAGGTTATGAATAGCATTTAAAAGGCTGGAATAGGGGAGAGTTAGGTAAGTGAGTTAAGGTGATAAGCTTGTCTGATATATGTGTGTTTTTAACACATGCTTAAAAACATGAGGGTTGGATATTAATCACACCTTTGGGGTATTGCATTACAGAAAACTGGCACAGCACAAGAAAAGTCTTGGAAATGGAGGTGTGAGATTCGGATTATAGAAGATGTAAGGGTACCTTCACACTTAGCGATGCAGCAGCGATCCGACCAGCGATCTGACCTGGTCAGGATCGCTGCTGCATCGCTACATGGTCGCTGGTGAGCTGTCAAACAGGCAGATCTCACCAGCGACCAGTGACCAGCCCCCAGCCAGCAGCGACGTGCAAGCGACGTTGCGCTTGCACGGAGCCGCCGTCTGGAAGCTGCGGAGACTGGTAACTAAGGTAAACATCGGGTATGGTTACCCGATGTTTACATTAGTTACCAGTCTGAGCAGGGAGCAGGGAGCCGCGCACACTAAGCGCTGGCTCCTTGCTCTCCTAGCTACAGTACACATCGGGTTAATTAACCCGATGTGTAATGCAGCTACATGTGCAGAGAGCAGGGAGCCGCGCACACTGAGCGCTGGCTCCTTGCTCTCCTAGCTGCTGTACACATCGGGTTAATTAACCCGATGTGTACAGCAGCTACATGTGCAGAGAGCCGGAGCCGGCAGCACAGGCAGCGTGAGAGCTGCGGAGGCTGGTAACTAAGGTAAATATCGGGTAACCACCTTGGTTACCCGATGTTTATCTTGGATACAGCTTACCTCAGCTGTCAGACGCCGGCTCCTGCTCCCTGCTCGCTTCATTTGTCGCTCTCTTGCTGTCACACACAGCGATCTGTGTGTCACAGCAGGAGAGCGGCTTTGAAGAAAACGAACCAGGGCTGTGTGTAACGAGCAGCGATCTCGCAGCAGGGGCCAGATCGCTGCTCAGTGTCACACACAGCGAGATCGCTAATGAGGTCACTGCTGCGTCACAAAAAGCGTGACTCAGCAGCGATCTCGGCAGCGAGCTCGCTGTGTGTGAAGCACCCCTTAGTCTAAGATCATTTGCGGATAGGATGATAAACAGAGTTGACGGATAAGATATAGGGTGGTGCAGAACTGTGGAGAGCTTTGTGGGTGAGAGATATAAGTTTGTATTGTATTCTGTAGCTGATGGGCAGCCAGTGTAGTGACTGGTACAAGGTAAAGGTGTCGGTGAAGTGGCTGGACAGGAATACGACCCTTGCTGCCACTCTCAGTATGGATTGGAGAGGAGAAAGTTTGGTTAGAGGGAGATCAATCATTGAAGAGTTGCAATAGTCCAGACCGGAATGAATAAGAGCGACAGTAAGGGTTTTTGCAGTTTCAAAAGTGAGAAATATTTGGATTCTGGAGATGTTTTTGAGATGCAGGTAACATGAGCAAGTGAGCAATTGTATATGGGGAATGAAGAAAAGTTCTGTGTCAAATATAACCCCAAGACAGCGAGCATGCCATTTGGGAGTAATGATTGATGCATTGAAGGTAATTGAGGTGTCAGGAATAGGTTGGTTAGTAGAGGGAGGAAACATAAGAAATTCAGTTTTGGAAAGATTTAGTTTCATATTGGGGGAGGACATGCTTTGAGAGACAGTAGGCAGACAATCGCTGGCATTTTGTAATAATGCAGGAGTGATGTTAGGATATGATGTGTATAATTGGATGTCATCAGCATAGAGATAACAGAGAGTAGTAGAATGAGGGTTTCCAGGCCGTGCCAATGACCAGCCGATATTAGGATATTAGATTAATGTTGCTTTTATTCCAATGTACAGGTCTACGCGTTTCGGAAGGCACCCCTTCCTTCTTCAGGACCACATGGCAAGAAAACATAAAATCTCACATGATCTACATGAGGTCCCACGACAATTCCAACTCTGCTACATCTGATGAGACAGCGGGCAGCCATAGAACAATGACCACCCGCTGTGAGCTTTGGGTAGAGACTGAGCCACGTGATGAGCGTTGACGGCACTCAGGTTATTTGCAGTCCCAGTTGGACGCTTGCACGGTCCTCCACCTGTGTTCCCAGATAACCTAAGCTTAGGTGACCTCAGTAAAGTTAGTGATTTCACCTCAGGTAAGGTCACTGAGTTCCCATACCTGCATCTCCTTGTAGAAAATGGGGGTGGGGAGGGGGGTTGCCAAAAGGTGTAGAATTGGTGCTTAAATTTCAACAGTATATTCCTGCACCCAAGCTACACCTCCTGACAAAAAAAATGCATCACTACCGCATGTGGTATGATGCGGCAATGATGCAATTTTTTTGCCAGGAGGTAAAGATTGGGTGCAGAAATATGGGGCAAAAATGTTATCACCAAATTTGCTTCTCTTGACCCAAAAATGCCAAAAAACCTCTTTTCATGCAGTTTCAATGCAGTTTTCTGCCAGAAGGTGCAAATTTGGTGCTGAAATTAGGTGCAGATATTTCAGCACCAAATTTGCACCTTCTGGCAGAAAGCCGCACTGACACAGCGTCAAAACTGTTTTTTTGCATTTTATGGCCAAGAGATTGAAATTTGGTGATTACATTTTTATACCATATACATGCATCCAATGTACACCTTCTGGCAAAAACACATGTGGTATGATGCGATAGTGATGCGGTTTTTTGGCAGGAGGTGGTGTAGACTGGGTGCAGGAATATGGTGCAAAAAATGTCAGCACCAAATCTGCATATCTTAGCAACAAAACTGTGGTTTTCTGCCAGGAGATTCAGGTGAGTTCACTGAGTTTAATGAGGTCACTGAAGTCAGGTTACCTGCAATCAGAGGTGCAGGACCATGGGAATCTCCAGCTGTGACCGCAAATAATCCGAGTGATGTCACCGTTCATCACTGCCACTCAGTCTCTGGCTGAAGATCACAGTGGGTGGTCATGTTCTATGGCTGAGCGCTGTGCCTTCAGATGTAGCAGAGCTAGAACCGTTGTAAGACCTCGTGTGGATTATGTCAGACCTCGGTATTTTTTTTGGTTAATTAATTGGTGAAAGAGGGTGTTTTTGTCTGTTATTTCAAATAAAGGATTTTTTTCAGTGCTTGTTTTTTTTTCTTTTCACTTACAGATTCGTAGTTGGGCATCTCATAGACACATCCCATTACTAATCTAGTGCTTAGTGGCAGTTGTAGACTGTTATTAACCCCTTATTACTCCGATTGCCACTGCATCAGAGCAATCGGGAAGAGCCATGTAAAGTTCTGGGATAGTCACATCTAATAAATATAAATCCTCGGAGACTGCAGGCTGCTACTTTTAGGCAGGGTGGGCCAAAAGGCATGGATCTCCCAAGCCTGAGAATACCAACGGCCAGCTGTCAGGCTTTATCATGGCTGGGTATCAAATTGGGGGGGACCGCAGATCATTTTTTAGAATTATTTATTTAAATAATAATTTTAAAAAAGCCGCATGTGGTTCCTCTTATTTTGATACACAGCCAAGATAAGCACACAGCTAGGGGCTGCAGGTTATAGCCGTATGCTTTATCTGTGCTGGGTATCATAATGCGGGGGACCCTATGACAATTTAACACGATTCCATGATAGTGACCTATGAAAGTGTCTGTGATTACAAGTTCATGCTCAAAGTTGTACTGTATGGTGAGATAAGGAGCCTCAAAATCAAAACGTTACAAAAATTGATACCCTTTGGCTCATCAGTGTAAGTCCACTGTAACACCAATAAATGTACCCGAGGTGTAAGAAGAGTTTTCTCAGAATTGTGCCTCTAAGATGTGTGTTGTGGCTACAGAATTTATGTAGAGGTTGTTAGGCAGTTACAGTTGAATTTCTTTTCTTGAAATAATGGCTCTGCAGGATAAAATTAATCTATTTTAGTCAGGCTCATTAATCTTGTAGAGACAGTGTTTGTTGGGAAAAAAAAATCAGTGGTAGCTACTTGATTAAATCTACTTGTCAAAGTAAAGCACTGGGACAGCTAAATCAGTCAGTGCAAGAGCCCAACATACAACAGTCCAGATCTCTGGATTAGAGTTGAGCGCGGTTCGCGGTTCGAGGCTCTCCAGTTCTAGGCTCGAGTGATTTTGGGGCCTGTTCTAGATCGAACTAGAACTCGAGCTTTTTGCAAAAGCTCGATAGTTCTAGAAACGTTCGAGAACGGTTCTAGAAGCAAAAAAACAGCTAATTCCTAGCTGGCTTTCCGCTGTAATAGTGTAAGTCACTCTGTGACTCACACTATTATGACATTTCAGTGTATAGTGAGCGGAAACAGCGCCTTCAGATCACTGCTGTTTGTATAATGGCCTTTTTTTTTTTTTTTCCTTGTCTTCCTTCCCTAAGCGCGCGCGTCTTGTGGGGCGGGCCAGCATGTCAGCCAATCCCAGACACACACACAGCTAAGTGGACTTTTAGCCAGAGAAGCAACGGCATGTGTGATAGGATGTCCATGTCACATGTCCATGCATTATAAAAACGAGTATCTGCCCGTCCGGACGCCATTATCTCTTCTGCGTCCTTGGTGTCAGACATCACTGGCGCAGCTCCGTCCTTTGTCCTATCGCCGATACAGCTGTATGCGTTCCATACACAGCGCTAGACAGCTTAGGGAGAGCACTTTCTATCAGTCCTTTTAAGGGCTCGTACCGGCAGGGTCAGAGCCATAGGTGACAGGTCCTGAAAACAGAGACAGCGTCTGTGTAGCCAAGGTCAGGGATTTCGTCGCTGCATTTCCCCATTAGGAGGGAATAGAAAGGCAGGCTTCCATTCCTCTACCCAGAGCCCCACAATCCTGGCACTGTACCCTCCTGTCCTCTGCACACTAAAACTCTTTTTAACTAAGCCATTATACTAGCAAACAGTCAGTGTACCTAGTGGCATCCTAAACGTGGCTATTGGACTTTTGTGTAGTCACACTAGTGGAAAGATATTTGCAGCATGTCTGCCTGCATTGCACACTCCAACTCTTTTTAACTAAGCCATTATACTAGCAAACAGTCAGTGTACCTAGTGGCATCCTAAACGTGGCTATTGTACTTTTGTGTAGTCACACTAGTGGAAAGATATTTGCAGCACGTCTGCCTGCATTGCACACTCCAACTCTTTTTAACTAAGCCATTATACTAGCAAACAGTCAGTGTACCTAGTGGCATCCTAAACATGGCTATTGTACTTTTGTGTAGTCACACTAGTGGAAAGATATTTGCAGCATGTCTGCCTGCATTGCACACTCCAACTCTTTTTAACTAAGCCATTATACTAGCAAACAGTCAGTGTACCTAGTGGCATCCTAAACGTGGCTATTGTACTTTTGTGTAGTCACACTAGTGGAAAGATATTTGCAGCACGTCTGCCTGCATTGCACACTCCAACTCTTTTTAACTAAGCCATTATACTAGCAAACAGTCAGTGTACCTAGTGGCATCCTAAACATGGCTATTGTACTTTTGTGTAGTCAAACTAGTAAAAAGATATTTGCAGCATGTCTGCCTGCATTGCACACTCCAACTCTTTTTAACTAAGCCATTATACTAGCAAACAGTCAGTGTACCTAGTGGCATCCTAAACGTGACTATTGTACTTTTGTGTAGTCACACTAGTGGAAAGATATTTGCAGCACGTCTGCCTGCATTGCACACTCCAACTCTTTTTAACTAAGCCATTATACTAGCAAACAGTCAGTGTAGCTAGTGGCATCCTAAACGTGGCTATTGTACTTTTGTGTAGTCAAACTAGTGGAAAGATATTTGCATTACGTCTGCCTGCATTGCACACTCAAACTCTTTTTAACTAAGCCATTATACTAGCAAACAGTCAGTGTACCTAGTGGCATCCTAAACGTGACTATTGTACTTTTGTGTAGTCACACTAGTGGAAAGATATTTGCAGCACGTCTGCCTGCATTGCACACTCAAACTCTTTTTAACTAAGCCATTATACTAGCAAACAGTCAGTGTACCTAGTGGCATCCTAAACGTGGCTATTGTACTTTTGTGTAGTCAAACTAGTGGAAAGATATTTGCAGCATGTCTGCCTGCATTGCACACTCCAACTCTTTTTAACTAAGCCATTATACTAGCAAACAGTCAGTGTACCTAGTGGCATCCTAAACGTGACTATTGTACTTTTGTGTAGTCACACTAGTGGAAAGATATTTGCAGCACGTCTGCCTGCATTGCACACTCAAACTCTTTTTAACTAAGCCATTATACTAGCAAACAGTCAGTGTACTTAGTGGCATCCTAAACGTGGCTATTGGACTTTTGTCTAGTCCCACTAGTGGAAAGATATTTGCAGCACGTCTGCCTGCATTGCACACTCCAACTCTTTTTAACTAAGCCATTATACTAGCAAACAGTCAGTGTACCTAGTGGCATCCTAAACGTGGCTATTGTACTTTTGTGTAGTCAAACTAGTGGAAAGATATTTGCAGCATGTCTGCCTGCATTGCACACGCCAACTCTTTTTAACTAAGCCATTATACTAGCAAACAGTCAGTGTACCTAGTGGCATCCTAAACGTGACTATTGTACTTTTGTGTAGTCACACTAGTGGAAAGATATTTGCAGCACGTCTGCCTGCATTGCACACTCAAACTCTTTTTAACTAAGCCATTATACTAGCAAACAGTCAGTGTACCTAGTGGCATCCTAAACGTGGCTATTGTACTTTTGTGTAGTCAAACTAGTGGAAAGATATTTGCAGCATGTCTGCCTGCATTGCACACTCCAACTCTTTTTAACTAAGCCATTATACTAGCAAACAGTCAGTGTACTTAGTGGCATCCTAAACGTGGCTATTGGACTTTTGTCTAGTCCCACTAGTGGAAAGATATTTGCAGCACATCTGCCTGCATTGCACACTCCAACTCTTTTTAACTAAGCCATTATACTAGCAAAAAGTCAGTGTACCTAGTGGCATCCTAAACGTGGCTATTGTACTTTTGTGTAGTCAAACTAGTGGAAAGATATTTGCAGCATGTCTGCCTGCATTGCACACGCCAACTCTTTTTAACTAAGCCATTATACTAGCAAACAGTCAGTGTAGCTAGTGGCATCCTAAACGTGGCTATTGTACTTTTGTGTAGTCAAACTAGTGGAAAGATATTTGCAGCACGTCTGCCTGCATTGCACACTCAAACTCTTTTTAACTAAGCCATTATACTAGCAAACAGTCAGTGTACCTAGTGGCATCCTAAACGTGACTATTGTACTTTTGTGTAGTCACACTAGTGGAAAGATATTTGCAGCACGTCTGCCTGCATTGCACACTCCAACTCTTTTTAACTAAGCCATTATACTAGCAAACAGTCAGTGTACCTAGTGGCATCCTAAACGTGGCTATTGTACTTTTGTGTAGTCACACTAGTGGAAAGATATTTGCAGCACGTCTGCCTGCATTGCACACGCCAACTCTTTTTAACTAAGCCATTATACTAGCAAACAGTCAGCGTAGCTAGTGGCATCCTAAACGTGGCTATTGTACTTTTGTGTAGTCAAACTAGTGGAAAGATATTTGCAGCACGTCTGCCTGCATTGCACACTCAAACTCTTTTTAACTAAGCCATTATACTAGCAAACAGTCAGTGTACCTAGTGGCATCCTAAACGTGGCTATTGTACTTTTGTGTAGTCAAACTAGTGGAAAGATATTTGCAGCATGTCTGCCTGCATTGAACACGCCAACTCTTTTTAACTAAGCCATTATACTAGCAAACAGTCAGCGTAGCTAGTGGCATCCTAAACGTGGCTATTGTACTTTTGTGTAGTCAAACTAGTAGAAAGATATTTGCAGCACGTCTGCCTGCATTGCACACTCAAACTCTTTTTAACTAAGCCATTATACTAGCAAACAGTCAGTGTACCTAGTGGCATCCTAAACGTGACTATTGTACTTTTGTGTAGTCACACTAGTGGAAAGATATTTGCAGCACGTCTGCCTGCATTGCACACTCAAACTCTTTTTAACTAAGCCATTATACTAGCAAACAGTCAGTGTACCTAGTGGCATCCTAAACGTGGCTATTGTACTTTTGTGTAGTCAAACTAGTGGAAAGATATTTGCAGCATGTCTGCCTGCATTGCACACTCAAACTCTTTTTAACTAAGCCATTATACTAGCAAACAGTCAGTGTACCTAGTGGCATCCTAAACGTGGCTATTAGGCTATGTTCACACTTTGCGTTTTCACCTGCGTTTCCGCTGCTTTTAGAGTCAGTTTTGAACTGCAGCGTTTTTGTGCCCAAATGCATGCGTTTTGATTTTCCATTAAAGTCAATGAGAAATCTTGAATTCTTGTACACACTTTGCGTTTACAAACGCATGTCAAAATTTGCATAAGTTTGGTCAAAAACCATGCGTTCAGAAAAGGACCCTGTCAATTGTTTTTGCCTTTTTAGTTACGTTTTCATCACATTGAAGTCAATGAGAAACGTACTAAATGAACTTTTGTCAAAATTTCATCCGTCTCATATGCGTTTCATAGTCATATGAATTGCGTTTTGAACATCATGAACACAACTATGTAAATTCACCAATGACCACCCAAATAGTTAATTTTGCGTCACATCCGCTTAACAATAAATTGATCCATGTGCAAACAAGTTTGCTGCACAGATCAGAAACATTGTGTGGTTGCTCCATCAAAGCAGACTATAATATACAACATGACTTGGTATAAGCGCTTGAGATTGGATGTCTCCAAACTTATTAGTCTGGTAAGTTGTTTTATTTATTTATGATATTAAATGTGTAATCTCCTAAAATTGGAAGATTTTGATAATATACACGATATTATATTTATTTTTAAAATATCAAATAGAATAATATTATATTTATTTTTAAATTTTTTCGCTAACTTAAGGTTGAATCAATGCCATGTTTATGGGATCCCACGTCGCCTGAGTACATGCAAAAAAACAAACGTGACGAAAGCTGGTTATTGATCTGTCAAGAATTATATCCCCAATGGCATGAGGCAAATAAAAGCCTCCAAACTAAGATTGGTATGTGTTTAATTGCAATTTGAATCCTAATCTTCATTAAATATGTTACATTTTAGCAAAAAAGTTTTAAATTAAATTTTCTTTAAATACATAGAAAATGATGTACGGAAGCGATGGAGATCAGTCCGTGACAGATTCAATAAAATCAGATTTGAACCTGGTAAAAGTGGATCCTCGCCAGTTAAACCAAATTTTATTTATTATAATGATTTGAAATTCTTAAGTTCTGGCCGCGTTTTAAGACCGTAAGTGTTAATTTTTTTCAAAATTTTATATATATTAAATGAAGAACAAAAACAAAAATTTAGAAAATACATTTTTTAGTAAAATGCACTAATTTAAAAAAAATATTATTTTTTTTTTTTAATACAAAATAAAGGACCGACGGAAATATCGCTCCGAAAAAGAACATGGATAGATCACAAGATAATATCAATCCTGCACAAATACAACCAGCCATTGAGGAAGAAATTAATACCGAACAAACACATCTGGAGTCTGATGTTGAAACCAGATCATTGGAACCATCTGTTTCCAATACAAATCAAGATCCCCAACCTGTGAGTTATCAGAAAGCAAAAGGAAAAAAAAAAAATATTCCAAGCAATAAAGAAATAAACCAAGATCAATTAACAAATCAAACTATTGAAATATTAAAAACAGCAACCCAAGATGATGAGTTTGACAATTTTGCCATTAGTGTCGCTTTTCGTTTAAGAAAATTACCTGAAAAAAAAAAAACCTCTGCATGTATGACTGCTATCTGTGGTTTATTGGCCTGTTTTGAGGATGAAGGTAAATTTCCAACAGGTGGTGAAATAGTTCATCTTTGTGAAAAAACATTTGAACAGAAAAACAACCCATTAGTTCTAACTCAGTCACAACCACATTTCCAAACAAACAAACAAAGAGTTGGTTTGTATTCTGAATGTCCGGATACATATTCTGCCCAAAATATACAACCTTATAACCCTATGAAACAAAGCAAAGAATATTCTCAATCTATTAGTGAGAATTATCACACAACTAATATTGTGAGAAATAGACCAAACGAACAAATGTCTGGTTTTTACACAAATGAATTATTTTCACAGCCATGATTTAGTCATTTTTGTATTTATTTTTTTGCAAAATGGTTTTTTTCTCAAAACAAAAATTTAAAAAAAAAAAAAGCATGTGCAAAATGTAAATTTAATTATGATGTTAAAGCATTTTCATTTGAATTAAAGATAGGATGATTTTGGTTTAGTATTTTGCAAACAAAAATACATAAACCATACTTATTATTAATACAACAATGGAAAAAAAGTATACTCTTTGTTGGCTTTGCTTTTTCGTGCATTTGTTTGTTGATATTGAAAAAATAAATGTCATCCCTTTAAACAAAAAAACTTTTGAAACATTTAATTGTTATTTTGCGGTTCAGCACCAACTGCACGGTATTGCCAAGTTAAGGCACCAACATCACTCATGAAATAATCTGTGAATTGATCTCTCACTGATACTCCTAAATTATTTAATCGACCAGATATTGAAGGACAAGGATGAAAGTTTAATGGTATTTCTTCCTCGTTAAATTCAAATCTGTATTTTCGCAAAAAATTATGTAGAACACAACAACTTTTAATAACAAAATCAACTGTTGATACATTTAATTGTATTGGGGTATGTAGAATTCGCCATTGGCTACTCATTATTCCAAATGTGCATTCTACATATCTCCTTGCCCGGCTCAATCTGTAATTGAATATGCGGCGGGGAACATCTAATCCTCGTCTTGGAAATGGACGTAGGAGATTTGGTAAAAGTGGAAAAGCTTCATCTGCCACAAAAACATAAGGGAAAGTAATTTCTGAGCCTGGTATTGGTGCAGGGGCAGGTATGATTTCAGAGTTATAAATTAATTGTATTCCGATTTGCGAATTTCGCAGTACACGTGAATCACCTGTACTTCCATGGGCACCCACATCAATTGCTATAAAATTATATTTTGAATCAGCAACTGCCATTAAATTTATCGAAAAAAATTTTTTATAATTAAAAAAATTAGAGCCAGAACGTGGAGGCTGCTGGATTCTGATGTGCTTGCCATCAATTGCTCCAATACAATTTGGAAAATTTGCTATATTAGAAAAATCATCAGCAATCTGGATTAAACTTTCTTCTGTAGGGGTAGGCATTACAATAGGTTGTAGGGTTTCCCATATTGCTTGACATGTTTCTTTAATTATTCCAGAAATTGTGCTTTTGCCAAGTCGGAATTGTAAATGTAGTGAAGAGAAATTTTCACCTGTAGCCAGGAATCTGTAATGTCAAATAATAATATTTTATTTTTTGCAAGATAAATATGTGATTAAATATTGTTATCAAATCAAATTTTTAGCAAAAATATATACCTCAAAGTAACAAGAAGTCTCTGTTCTGCAGATATTGCTTGACGCATATATGTGTCAGCGTGGGTAATTTTCGGTCTTAATAATGTCAGTAATTCATCAAAACCTTGTTGAGGGAGCCGGCAAAATGCTATGAATTTGTCATCAAATCTGAGTATAATAAGGTATATGAAATATTAATTAATTTTACTGTTCTAATTATGTTAAAAATTTAAGAGTAAAAAAAACAAAAAATATTAAAAAAAATTAAAAAAAAAATGAAAATATACTTTCGTAAATCCGCATATAAGAGAGCAAAATGCCCTTTGACATCACGATCCTGTAACAGGGGATGTACCCACATTCCTCTTGTCGTCTGCTGCTGTTGGTACTAAAATAAATATATTATGGGTTATATTTTAGAATTTAGGAAAAAATTATTTTAATAAATTAAAACAAATACCTGTAGGCTTCGTCTACGATTTAATAGCATCAAAATTAGTAATAAGCGATGCCTTTGCGACCTCCTTAAACGCAAATTCTGTAAAGTATTTGGCATATTCCAAACGAAGTAAAATAGCAGAGAAGCAGACTTTATGATCAAAGTCGGAAATGACATCAGTAGATCTCTATTTTGGCTTTTTTTTATTCTAAATAGACCCAAAACAACAATCAACTTTATTGCCAATAGTTAAGATGTGACAAACGCAGCAAGATTTTAGGTTCGGAAACGCAGGATAGTACATATATAAACGCTTGGTAAACGTAAGTTCTGAGCTTCGGAAACGTTAGGCAAACTGATGCGTTTAGGATGCATGTTGTGGCAAAAAGCCAAAAAGGCAAAAACATTATTGTTCTAAAACTTACGTTTTGAAACGCAAGTAGGACGACGCAAAGTGCGCACATAGCCTTAGACTTCTGTATATTCCCACTAGTGCACAGATATTTGCAGCACGTCTGCCTGCATTGCACACTCAAAATCATTGTTACTAAGCCATTATACTAGCAAACACTGAGGAAACTTAGTGGCATCCTAAACGTGGCTATTGGACTTCTGTATAGTCCCACTAGTGCAAAGATATTTGGAGCACGTCTGCCTGCATTGCACACTCAAACTCATTGTTACTAAGCCATTATACTAGCAAACACTGAGTGAACCTAGTGGCATCCTAAACGTGGCTATTGGACTTTTGTCTAGTCACACTAGTGCAAATCTATGTGCAGCACCTCTGCATGACACCCTCCTGCTCTGTTTTTAATAAGCTATAATTATAGCACAAAATACTGCCATTTAGTGGCATCATAGAACTGGCTGTTGTATTCCATTAGTGCCCCACTGGTGACAAGCTATTTCTAGCACCTCTACATGACACCCTCATGCACATTTTGCTACGCTAATGTTATAGCAAACTCAGGGAATTCATTGCTGCATTTGATAATTCGGAGGGATAGAAAGTGATGCTTCCTTTAGCTTTTCCTTCTGTTCATAGACAGCATCTCCAAGTTCACACCCGAAGAGCAATTTCTCCTCCACGTCTAAGTGTGGAGAGGCAGCTAGTGCGCATGCGTGTGCCGATTTACCCCAGCTGCAGCCTAACTACAGTGTTTCGCCTAGTGAGTATGCTCAGCCTGACTGTGCCATTCCAGATGCTAAGTCTTCATTTCGGGATACAGCGCATGCTCCCACACTAAGTGTCAAAAGCCTCTTTGCACAGGTACTTGCATTCCATGCCGGGTCTAAGTCCTGTTTTGTGTCTAGACACCATGCTAAAGCTGATAGTCTTTTTTCAGAGACTGTATTTCATGCTACTGAGCATGCTCAGGCACCTACTGCATCAGAGACTAGGTCCGGTAATGAACTCTTTGGCCCTGCCCCTGATGTGGGGGTCCCATATAGACCACAGGGCATCAGGTGTCCTCCCAAATGGCTTGCAGAGGCCCACCCCTATGACTTGTCAGCGCATTATTGATGGTCAGACGATGACTGGTGAGGTGTTTGGGTCATGGCAGCCATGAGGTCATCATTGAAGTTGCGGTTCCAAATAGGACGCTAGTTATGCCACTCATGACGTGTCACTCTACTTTTGTCTCCAGGAGGTTCATTGTGGTTCACCCTGGTTTGGGGCGGACCCAGGTTATAAAAGGGGCTGGAGCCAACAAGGAGGTGCGCATTCTTCTATTATGCTCCGAAAGAGCACACCTCCATGTGTTGAACCCATTGCGGCTTTAGGCCAGAGGTAGGCAGGGATAGGGTGTCGATGCAGGCCACCACCACAGTTGGTAACGCAGAACGGTTAAGACCAGCTCCTGTCCTACCAGTCCTGCTTGTGCAGCCCAGTGGCATTAACAGGCCTGCTGCTGCTGATGCGCCTGCTGTCCACAGGTGTGGCCCCTACGCACCAGGTCAGCGTACTCAATGGCCCCTGTGTTGTTAACAGGGAGTTCCTGGGCTGGGTGGGCATGTGGACCCTGTGACGCTAACAGGGCTCCCAGTCTCCAGATCCGAATGGCGTCTAACTCGGTTCAGGCTACTATTAGTTTCATAGCCACACAGCTCTGTATCCTCCACCAAACCTTCCAGTTGCCAACCTCTCCTTTTCCATCTGGGAGCACGGTGGACACTGACTGCTGATGGGGATATATACCTTTCTCTTTCTTTTCTTAATAATTTTCGGTATATAGCGGTAACATAGTATATACCACCTTATCCAAATCTGCCAGTCCCACTGTAACAGATGGTTTTTTTTCAGCAAATGTTACTGTTGCTTAACCACCAAATCCACGGACAAAAACTTTTTTCCCCTTTCCAACACACCTGTTCCCCTTTCCACCAGCATCTGTCCTTTTTCAACTTATTTTGTATATGACCAAAAGTGCAACTCTGCAGGGACACCGTACTCAACGCCATCTCAGCACAGCAGCCAGCCCTCGGCCCCTCAGATGTGGACAAGTAAAAGACCATTTCCTCCTATCCATGATAAAGCGTTGAGATTAACTCTGTGCAGCACTGGTGGTTAGTGGAAAAGCAGATCTAAGATTGCGTACCTCCTTCTGCAGATACTCCTGTATACGTGCGTCCATTTCTATGGCAGGAATTATTTTGCCAAATTTTGTCTTGTACCGGGGATCTAACAGTGTGGCAACCCAGTAGTCAGCATTACTTTGAATTCGTACAATCCGAGGGTCATGTTTAGAGATGAGCGAACCGGTCCCGGTTCGGCTCGAGGTCGGTTCGCCGAACGGAGGTCCCGTTCGAGTTCGGCTCGTCGAACGTTCGACGAACCGAACTCGAACTGCATAGGAAACAATGGCAGGCAATCACAAACACAGAAAAACACCTAGAAAACACCCTCAAAGGTGTCCAAAAGGTGACAAACAACTCAAACACATGGGAAAGTGACAAGGACATATACTCATGCGAAAACAAAACAGCTGGACAAGGAAAAAGAGGAGGACACACAGATATAGGCATGGCACGCCCTTCTAAAATCATGTAAAACAAGCAAGAGTCTCCCTTTTTTCCAAAAATTGGGCCCCACACACACCCACCCATTCAGTGGCAGCAGTTGTGCCCCAGTTGTACAATTCACAGCTAGATTTGCATCAAGCACATTCAAAAATACGCCATTCTTATCCGTCCCCAGGATGACACCGGGGTAGGTAGCAAAGTCTTTCCTGACCCCAGCTCTGTTCATCTTGGCTTCTTTTAAAAACACAGCAAGCAAGGGTTACTCCAAGCGGAGTCTCCCTTTTTTCCAAAAATTGGGCCCCACACACACCCACCCATTCAGTGGCAGCACTTGTGCCCTAGTTGTACACTTCACAGCTAGATTTGCATCAAGCACATTCAAAAATACGCCATTCTTATCCGTCCCCAGGATGACACCGGGGTAGGTAGATAAAGTCTTTGCTGAACCATGACTTGTTCATCTTGGCTTCTTTTAAAAACAATGTAAGCAAGGGTTACTCCAAGCGGAGTCTCCCTTTTTTTCCAAACATTGTGCCCCACACACACCCACCCATTCAGTGGCAGCACTTGTGCCCTAGTTGTACACTTCACAGCTAGATTTGCATCAAGCACATTCAAAAATACGCCATAATTAACCGTCCCCAGCATGACACCAGGGTAGGTAGCAAAGTCTTTCCTGATCCCAGCTCTGTTCATCTTGGCTTCTTTTAAAAACAATGTAAGCAAGGGTTACTCCAAGCGGAGTCTCCCTTTTTTCCAAAAATTGGGCCACACAGACATCCACCCCATCAGTGGCAGCACTTGGGCCCTAGTTGCAAACAGGATGTTTTGATTTGCATCAAGCACATTCAAAAATACGCCATAATTAACCGTCCCCAGCATGACACCAGGGTAGGTAGCAAAGTCTTTCCTGATCCCAGCTCTGTTCATCTTGGCTTCTTTTAAAAACAATGTAAGCAAGGGTTACTCCAAGCAGAGTCTCCCTTTTTTTCCAAAAATTGTGCCCCACACACACCCACCCATTCAGTGGCAGCACTTGTGCCCTAGTTGTACACTTCACAGCTAGATTTGCATCAAGCACATTCCAAATCCACAAGCATTTACTCTCCCCAGGATGACACAGGGGTTGTAAATTCCTTCTGAATACATGACTTGTTCATTTTGATGAACGTCAGTCTGTCCACATTGTCACTGGACAGACGCGTGCGCTTATCTGTCAGCACACACCCAGCAGCACTGAAGACACGTTCAGAGACAACGCTGGCAGCTGGACACGACAAAATCTCCAAGGCGTAAGTTGCGAGCTCTGGCCATTTTTCTAGGTTTGAAGCCCAAAAGGAGCAAGGCTCCAGTTGCACAGTCATGGCATCGATGTTCATTTGGAGATACTCCTGTATCATCCTCTCCAGCCGTTGACTATGTGTCAGACTTGTTGTCTCTGGTGGCCTTGCAAGGGAGGGTCTAAAAAAATTTTGAAAAGATTCCATAAAATTGCTGTTACCAGCACCAGATACGGTGCTACTGGTACGTGTAGACTGTTGAAGATGACGAGACCGTCCCATGTTTGTCAAGTTACAACTGGGAGATTCACTCCCTGCACCTGCATGGTTGTTTGGTGGAAAAGCGGATCTAAGATCGAGTAACAGCTTCTGCTGATACTCCTGCATACGTGCGTCCCTTTCTATGGCTGGAATTATGTCACAAAATTTGGACTTGTACCGGGGATCTAATAGTGTGGCAAGCCAGTAGTCATCATCACTTCTAATTTTGACAATACGAGGGTCATGTTGGAGGTAGTGCAACAAGAAGGCACTCATGTGTCTTGCGCAGCCATGCGGACCAAGTCCACGCTGTGTTTGTGGCATAGAGGTGCTAACCGTTCTTTCTTCCTCTGACATCTCCCCCCAACCTCTTTCAACTGAAATTTGACCAAGGTCTCCCTCATCTGCTGAGTCTTCCATGTCCATGGACAGATGGACAGTTCGTCATCCATTTCTTCATGTCCTCCTGCACCTTCCTCAACATCTCGCCTGCTACCATGCGCCCTTGTTGATCCCTGTACCCCATGCTCCCATGCCTGGCGCCTTGGTGATGATGAACGTCTGGACCTTGGTGATGTTGTTGTGTCTTGCGCATATGAATCCTCCTGTAGTTCATCCCCTTCCTGTTGTCCCACCCCCTGACTCCGAATAGTGTTTAGCGTGTGTTCCAGCATGTAAATGACTGGAATCGTCATGCTGATAATGGCATTGTCAGCGCTAAACATATTCGTCGCCATGTCGAAACTGTGCAGAAGGGTGCATAGGTCCTTGATCTGAGACCACTCCATCAGGGTGATCTGCCCCACCTCTGCATCTCGTTGGCCCAGGCTATACGTCATGACGTATTGCACCAGGGCACGGCGGTGCTGCCACAGTCGCTGTAACATGTGGAGAGTTGAATTCCAGCGTGTCGCCACATCGCATTTCAGGCGATGAACCGGCAGGCCGAAAGACTTCTGGAGCGATGCAAGTCGCTCAGCTGCGGCGCTTGAATGGCGGAAGTGAGCAGACAGTTTTCGTGCCCTGTTCAGAAGGCCATCTAGGCCGGGATACTGTGTTAAAAATTGCTGCACGACAAGGTTCAACACGTGAGCCATACAAGGTACGTGTGTCACCTTGCCCAGGCGAAGGGCCGCACCCAGGTTTGCAGCATTGTCGCACACGGCCTTACCAGGCTGCAGGTTGAGTGGAGACAACCATTTATTAAACTCGGACCGCAGAGCTGTCCACAACTCCTCAGCTGTGTGACTCTTATTCCCAAGACATGTCAAGCTAAAGACCGCCTGATGCCGTTGCGCTCTGCTGCCAGCATAGTAATGAGGGGTGCGTGATTCCTTCTGCGCAGTGAGAACGCTGGTGGCCTGACCAGGCAGGCTTGGGGCGGAGGTGGAGGACCCAGATGAGGTGGAGGATGCAGAAGCAGTGGCGGAACTTGGACAGACAGAGGATTGACACACAAGTCGTGGGGACGGCAAGACTTGTGCAGCAGACCCTTCACCATCTATCACCATAGTTACCCAGTGCCCAGTCAGCGACATGTAACGTCCCTGTCCATGCTTACTGGTCCAAGTATCGGTGGTGAAATGCACCCGTTCACACACAGAGTTTCTCAAGGAAGCGGTGATGTTGTGTGCGACATGCTGGTGTAGCGCGGGCACACCTTTCTTAGAGAAGTAGTGGCGACTAGGCATCTGGTACTGGGGCACAGCGACAGACATAAGGTCTCTAAAATCCTGTGTGTCCACTAGGCGGAAAGGCAGCATTTCTGTAGCCAACAGCTTACAGAGGGATAGTCAACCTCTTAGCTTTGTCATGGGTCGCAGGAAATGGCCTTTTATTTCTCCACATCTGAGGGACAGAGATCTGGCTGCTGTGTGTAGACGGTGTTGAGTAGGTTTCCCTGGAAAAATGCAGGTTTGTGAGGAAAGTGCAGGCGGAGACATGATGTTGCCTTCATCCAAAGTTGGTGCTATCAATGTCTGAGACAGCTGTACACACTCACTTGTTTCCCCTTCCAAAACAACTGACGACCTACCAAGCAAACTGCCTGTTGCGGTTACAGTGGTGGAAGTTGTGGGTGGAAAAACAGGTGTGACAGCTGTCCCCACAGTCCTAGAAGACGACGAGCGCGCGGATGCACTGGAAGGGGCAGGCGGTGGATGGTTCGCTCCGCTAGGCCGCATTGCAGCACGGTGAGCTTCCCACCGGGCCATATGATATTTATTCATGTGACGATTCATGGAAGAAGTTGTCAAACTGCTGAGGTTTTGACCTCTACTAAGAGAACCATGACAAATTTTACAGATCACATAATTTGGGCGATCTTTTTCTATGTCAAAAAAGGACCAGGCTAGGCAAGGCTTAGAGGCCATGCGACCTGATGATCCACCCCGAATAATGCTCAGAGGCAGAGTGGTGGCTGAGGATGCAGTTGTAGACGTGCTACCAGTACTCCGACTCTGTCCAGGAAGGCGCAAGGTAACTTCGTCATCAGTTGCATCCTCCTCCACCACCTCTGTTGACCTCCTCGAGTGCCTGACTGTGGGTTGACAGTAGGTGGGATCTAGAACTTCATCATCAATTGTTGTGTTTGCACTCCCCTCCCCCTCTGACCAAGCCTCTTCTTGCCCTGACCGAATATTTAAGTTGTCATCCCAATCGGGTATCTGAGTCTCATCTTCATCAGTATGTTCCTCATTGTCTATAACCACAGGTGTTACAGTTTGTGACAAAGGGTCAACATTATGCTCAGAAACTTGGTTCTCACGGCCTGAATCAGAGTCACAAAGGTTCTGGGCATCACTGCAGACCATTTCCTGTTCTGTACTCACTGTAGCTTGGGAGCAGACCTCTGATTCCCAGGCTATAGTGTGACTGAACAGCTCTGCAGACTCAGCCATCTCAGTTCCACCATACTGTGCAGGGCTGATGGAGACTTCAGAGCTGGGAGAAATCAAGTTTGATTGGGATGACAACTCAGAGGACTGGTGTTTTTTGGATGCGGTACTTGAAGTGGCTGAGAGGGCACTTGTTGGACCACTTGAGATCCATTCAAGCATTTTCCTTTTTTGCCCATCATCTACCTTTGTTCCTGTTGTTCGTGTCCGTAAAAAAGGGAGCACATCGGATTGTCCACGGTAAGTAGTAGACATCTTACTTTTGCTGGTAGATGGTCTATCTTCAGCAGATGATAATGGAGCTTTGCCACCTTCCCCACGGACAAAACCTTTTTTGCCTTTTCCACCACGCCTCTTCCCCTTTCCACCAGCATCTGTCATTTTGCCACTCATGTTGATTGCGACAAGATTGTGGACTGAAAATGTGGTAGTAAAAATTGAGAGGTGGTGTAGATTGCAGTGGTGGTCTAGCTTTATTAACAGCAGAATAATAAAGAATAAATATCCCTGACAATGCAACTACGGCCCTTAAACTGGCAGCAAAAATTGCTAGTGTAATGGCTTAGTTATAAGGAGTTGGAGTGTGCAATGCAGGCAGAGTTGCTCTGCAAATGTCTTTGCACTAGTGTGACTATAGCAAAGTCCAATAGCCACGTTTAGGATGCCACTAGGTACACTGAGTGTTTGCTAGTATAATGGCTTAGTTATAATGAGTTGGAGTGTGCAATGCAGGCAGACGTGCTCTGCAAATGTCTTTGCACTAGTGTGACTATAGCAAAGTCCAATAGCCACGTTTAGGATGCCACTAGGTACACTGAGTGTTTGCTAGTATAATGGCTTAGTTATAATGAGTTGGAGTGTGCAATGCAGGCAGACGTGCTCTGCAAATGTCTTTGCACTAGTGTGACTATAGCAAAGTCCAATAGCCACGTTTAGGATGCCACTAGGTACACTGAGTGTTTGCTAGTGTAATGGCTTAGTTATAATGAGTTGGAGTGTGCAATGCAGGCAGACGTGCTCTGCAAATGTCTTTGCACTAGTGTGACTATAGCAAAGTCCAATAGCCACGTTTAGGATGCCACTAGGTACACTGAGTGTTTGCTATTATAATGGCTTAGTTATAATGAGTTGGAGTGTGCAATGCAGGCAGACGTGCTCTGCAAATGTCTTTGCACTAGTGTGACTATAGCAAAGTCCAATAGCCACGTTTAGGATGCCACTAGGTACACTGAGTGTTTGCTAGTATAATGGCTTAGTTATAATGAGTTGGAGTGTGCAATGCAGGCAGACGTGCTCTGCAAATGTCTTTGCACTAGTGTGACTATAGCAAAGTCCAATAGCCACGTTTAGGATGCCACTAGGTACACTGAGTGTTTGCTAGTATAATGGCTTAGTTATAATGAGTTGGAGTGTGCAATGCAGGCAGACGTGCTCTGCAAATGTCTTTGCACTAGTGTGACTATAGCAAAGTCCAATAGCCACGTTTAGGATGCCACTAGGTAAACTGAGTGTTTGCTAGTATAATGGCTTAGTTATAATGAGTTGGAGTGTGCAATGCAGGCAGACGTGCTCTGCAAATGTCTTTGCACTAGTGTGACTATAGCAAAGTCCAATAGCCACGTTTAGGATGCCACTAGGTACACTGAGTGTTTGCTAGTATAATGGCTTAGTTATAATGAGTTGGAGTGTGCAGAGGACAGGAGGGTACAGTGGCAGGATTGTGGGGCTCTGGGTAGAGGAATGGAAGCCTGCCTTTCTATTCCCTCCTAATAGGGAAATGCAGGGAGGAAATCCCTGACCTTGGCTACACAGACGCTGTCGCTGTTTTCAGGACCTGTCACCTGTGGCTCTGACCCTAACGGTTTGAGCCCTTAAAAGGACTGCTAGAAAGTGCTATCCCTAAGCTGTCCAGCGCTGTGTATGGAGCGCATACAGCTGTATCGGCGATAGGACTCAGGAGGACGGAGCTGCGACAGTGATGTCTGACACCAAAGACGCAGAAGAGATAATGGCGTCCTGGAGGAAAATGTCCGGTTTTATAATGCAGGGACATGTGACATGGACATCCTATCACACATGCCGTTGCTTCTCTGGCTAAAAGTCCACTTAGCTGTGTGTGTGTCTGAGATTGGCTGACATGCTGGCCCGCCCCACTACACGCGCGCGCTTAGGGAAGGAAGACAAGGAAAAAAAAAAAAAAATGGCCATTATAGAAACAGCAGTGATCTGAAGGCGCTGTTCCCGCACACTATACACTGAAATGTCATAATAGTGTGATTCACAGAGTGACTTACACTATTACAGCGGAAACCAAGCTAGGAATTAGCTGTTTTTTTGCTGCTAGAACCGTTCTCGAACGTTTCTAGAACTATCGAGCTTTTGCAAAAAGCTCGAGTTCTAGTTCGATCTAGAACAGGCCCCAAAATCACTCGAGCCTAGAATTGGAGAACCTCGAACCACGAACCGCGCTCAACTCTAGTCATGTTGTAGGTAGTGCAGCAAGAAGGCGCTCATGTGTCTTGTGCATCCAGGAGGACCAAGTCCTTGGTGTGTTGGTGGCAGAGAGGTGAGAATCGTGCCTCCTTCCTCTGCCCTCTCCCCACAACCTCGCACAACCGAAATGTGAGCAAGCTCTCACTCATCTGCTGAGTCTTCCATGCCCATCGCCAGTTCGTCCTCCATTTCTTCATGGGCTCCTGCACTTTCCTCAACACTTTTTGCTGATACTATGCGCCCTTGTTAATCCCTCTCCCTCACCATGACTGCCGCATAGGTGCCGCTGACCATCTGGACCTCGTAGATCTTGTTATCCCTTCCGCATATGACTCCTCCTGTACTTCCTCCCCTTCCTCTTGTCCCAACACCTGACTCCGAATAATAATTACAGTGTGCTCCATCATGTAGATGACCAGAATTGTCACGCTGAGAATGTCATTGCCAGTGCTAAACATCTTCGTCGACATTTGTAAACTGTGTAGCAGGGTGCATAGGTCCTTGATCTGACACCACTCCAGCAGCGTGATCTGCACCACCTCTGGATCAAGTTTAGAGATGAGCGAACTGGTCCCGGTTCGGCTCGAGGCCGGTTCGCCGAACGGGGGTCCCGTTCGAGTTCGGTTCGTCGAACGTTCGACGAACCGAACTCGAACGTATAGGCTAGAATGGGAGGCAATCACAAACACATAAAAATGCATTATAAATGTACACAAACAGTTAATAAACATTGCCATAACACTTACCGGTCCTCGCGATCCCTTCTGCACTCTGTCTCCTGCCGCTATTCCATCCGATGATCGCTGAATCCTCCCGGTGACCTGCACTGCCAGCAGAGATGCAGGACCTATCGTGACGTCAAAATAGCCATGTGACCAGTCACGTGGCTATTATCTCATTGGCTACAGACTGGTCACATGACTATGACACGTCATGTAGGACCTGCGAGTGCATCTCTCCGGTACACGGTGCACATATGTGTATCGCCGTGTACCGGCGACATGCTCTAGCACACGGTCGACTCCCCGTTCCGTTAGGGACCGGCTGACACAGCCGGTCATTAATGGAGATCACCGTTGCCATAGCAACGCAGTTAGCGGTGACGTCACCGCTAACCGCGGCTCCGAGAGCACCGTTGCTATGGTAACGCGTCTGTCAGCGTTACCGCTAGCAGCCAGCAGTGATCACTCACGGAGTGAAGGCTGCACGCTGCTTCCCGATTGTAGTGATGATTGTAGTGAGGATGGAGGTTCCCCAGCCCCAAGTGATGAGCTGGTGAATCTCATCCTTCCTCACTACAATCGTCACTACTACTACACTAGTGATGATTGTAGTGAGGATGGAGGTTCCCCAGCCCCAAGTGATGAGCTGGTGAATCTCATCCTTCCTCACTACAATCGTCACTACTACTACACTAGAAAGAAAGAAGACAGAAGAGCAGGATCGTGGAGGGCTGACAGGGGGTAATAAAGATGGAGTCTCTAATGTGTCTGTGTATTTATTTCTATTAAAGTATTTTTTCTCTGTGTGGTGTCTTTTTTTTAACCCTTTATTGGAGATTCTTAATGGCCGGGTCAAACGTGCCTGACATTAAGAATCTCTGGCTTAATACTGGCTGGTAAAACAAAGCCAGTATTAACTCATGATTACCCAACAAGCCACCCGGCTCCAGGGCTGTTGGAAGAGTTGGATACAGCGCCAGATGATGGCGCTTCTATGAGAGCGCCATTTTCTGGGACGGCTGCGGACTGAAATCCGCAGCAGAGGCGCCCACAAACCTCGGGCTAACCTGTGCTGCGGATTCCAATCCCCAGCTGCCTAGTTGTACCCGGCTGGACACAAACATAGGGCGAAGCCCACGTAATTTGTTTTTTAATTATTTCATGAAATAAGTGAAATAATTAAAAAAAACGGGCTTCCCTATATTTTTGGTTCCCAGCCGGGTACAAATAGGCAACTGGGGGTTGGAGGCAGCCCGTGGCTGCCAGCTGTACCTGGCTAGCATACAAAAATATGGCGAAGCCCACGTCATTTTTTTGGTGGGCAAAAAAATTCTGCATACAGTCCTGGATGGAGTATGCTGAGCCTTGTAGTTCTGCAGCTGCTGTCTGCTCTTCTCCATACAGACAGACAGCAGCTGCAGAACTACAAGGCTCAGCATACTTCATCCAGGACTGTATGCAGAAGTTTTTTGCCCCCTGAAAAAATTATGTGGGCTTCGCCATATTTTTGTATGCTAGCCAGGTACAGCAGGCAGGTACGGCTGCCCCCAACCCCCAGTTGCCTATTTGTACCCGGCTGGGAACCAAAAATAAAGGGAAGCCCTTTTTTTATTATTTCATGAATTTCATGAAATAATTAGAAAACAAATGACGTAGGCTTCGCCCCATTTTTGTGTCCAGCCAGGTACAACTAGGCAGCTGGGGATTGGAATCCGCACCACAGGTTGGCCTGAGCTTTCTGGGCCCCACTGCTGCGAATTGCAGTCTGCAGCCGCCTCAGAAAATGGCATTTTCATAGAAGCGACATATTCTGGCGCTGTATCCAACTCTTCCAGCACCTGCCTGCTATACCTGGCTAGCATACAAAAATATGGCGAAGCTCACGTCCTTTTTTTGTAGTTTTTTGGCAAAAAAAATAAAGAATGCTTCCCTGGATTTTCCATTGCCAGTGAAGGTAACACCAAGCAGTGGGGGTTAGCAGCCAGTAGCTGCTTGGATTACCCTTAGCTAGCAATACAAAAAATGCAGCGGGAGCCCATATTTATTTTTTTTAATTATTTATATAAATAACTAAAAATAAAATGGGCTTCCCTGTATTTTGATTGCTGGACATCACAGTGCTGTAAAAATAAATCTTTAAAAAAATGACGTAGCGCTCCGCGGTATTTTTGATTCTCAGCGCAGATAAAGCAGACGGCTATGGGTTGCCACCCCCATCTGCCTGCCGTTACCTTGGTTGGCAATCAAAATACAGGGAAGCCCATTAATTTTTTCTATTTAAAAAATAGTTAAAAAAAAAATGACGTTGGGTCCCCCCATTTTTGATAGCCAGCTAGGGTAAAGCAGACGGCTGTAGCCTGAAAACCACAGCTGGCAGCTTTACCGTGGTTGGGGATCCAATGTGGAGGTCCCCTCAGGCTCTTTTTTATAATTATTTTATAAATAATAATTACACAAAAAAAGTAGGGTCCCCTCCAAATTGGATCACCAGCCAAGGTAAAGCGGACAGCTGTGGTCTGGTATTCTCAGGGTGGGAAGGTCCATAGTTATTGGGCCTTCACAGCCTAAAAATAGCAGGCCGCAGGCACCCCAGACGTGGCGCATCCACTAGATGCGCCAATCCTGGCGCTTCACCCCAGCTCATCCCGTGCCCTGGTGCAGTGGCAAACGGGGTAATAAATCGGGTTGATACTAGCTGTAAAGTCACCTGAGATCAGGCCCAGCAGTTTGTGATGTCATGGCGTCTATTAGATACCCAACATCATAAACTGTCAGTACTAACAAAAACAAAAAATCGACAAAAGAAATTTATTTGAAAAAACAGTCCCCAAAACATTTCCTCTTTCACCAATTTATTGTAAGAAAAAAAATAAAGGGGTCCCACGACGACTCTGGACCGTCTATAATATGGGGGGGAGACACTCAGGGAACGTATCCCCCATTTTCTAGGAGTGTGGACCCTTCATGTGAGGAGTGTGGGTGCAATGAATCTGCACTCACTCTCCCCGGGTCCACAGCAGCAGAGTCCATGTCGTAATGGTTGCTACCAAAGCTGCAATGCCCTGCTCATGAGGTAAGGGCATGCCTAATCAGGAGAACTACTGTAGAGGAAGCTCTGCTCACTGGTATATAGGTGCTCAGAGGTAATAATAGATAAAATTAGTGAGTAACCTCGGCACTCTAAATCTCCCAGACTAAGTCAGTAAGTCCCAATGGATAGTAATGCAAAATCACTCTTTATTGGTCCGTATTAAGAACATTTTTTTTTTTCCTAAGCATATATGTTTTTGTCCAAAACAAGTTACAATTGACGTTTCGGCCTGAGCCTTCGTCAGATTGGACTTATCTGCATGTAATCATGAAAAATGACAATAATCAGTATCACATAAGAGTGAGAGAACAATAACATAAACTCGAACAATGTAGAGGTACAATTGGCATGCAGCAAAAAAATTGCAACACAGCAAGAAATGAAACACATGATACAAATGTCATAACACAGTACAAGGACAATATAGTAATGACAAATATGGGGTCAGAGTAGACTTAGACAGCTCTGGTACGAAAGAGATGTCAATCATAAAGTAACATGTGCAGTAGGTGTAGAGCTACAGTATGCATGGCAGAGCTAATGGGTAGACCGACCATAGAAAAAGAACGGAGAAAAAGTGGAGAAAAAGTGGAGAAAAAGTGGAGAAAAAGTGAAGAAAAAGTGGAGAAAAAGTGGAGAATAAGTGGAGAATAAGTGGAGAAAAAGTGGAGAAAAAGTGGAGAAAAAGTGGAGAAAAAGTGGAGAAAAAGTGGAGAAAAAAATGGAGAAAAAAATGGAGAAAAAGTGGAGAAAAAGTGGAGAAAAAGTGGAGAATAAATGGAGAATAAATGGAGAATAAATGGAGAAAAAGTGGAGAAAAAGTGGAGAAAAAGTGGAGAAAAAAATGGAGAAAAAGTGGAGAAAAAGTGGAGAAAAAGTGGAGAAAAAGTGGAGAAAAAGTGGAGAAAAAATGGAGAAAAAGTGGAGAAAAAGTGGAGAAAAAGTGGAGAAAAAGTGGAGAATAAATGGAGAATAAATGGAGAATAAATGGAGAAAAAGTGGAGAAAAAATGGAGAAAAAGTGGAGCACCCTTTGGTGCCTTTCATGTGGCACTAAGGGGTGCTTAGCTTTGTATTTAGCCAAAAAAATGAAAAAAAAAATGACGTAGGGTTCCCCCTAGTTTTGTAGCCAGCTAGGGTTAAGCAGACGGCTGCAGCCTGCAGACCACAGCTGGCAACCTCACCTTGGCTGGTAATCCAAAACTGAGGGCACCCCACGCTGTTATTTTAAATTAAATAAATAATTTAAAAAAAAAAACACGTAGGGGTCCCCCAAAATTGGATCACCAGCCAAGGTAAAGCAGACAGCTGGGGCCTGATATTCTCAGACTAGGGAGGTCCATGGTTATTGGACTCTCCCAAGCCTAAAAATAGCAGGCCGCAGCCGCCCCAGAAGTGGCGCATCCATTAGATGCGCCAATCCTGGTGCTTCGCCCCAGCTCATCCCGCGCCCTGGTGCGGTGGCAAACGGGGTAATATATGGGGTTAATACCAGATGTGTAATGTCACCTGGCATCAAGCCCTGGGGTTGGTGAGGTCAGGCGTCTATCAGATACCCGACATCACCAACCCAGTCAGTAATAAAAAAAAAAATAGACGACAAACACATTTTTATTTGAAAAAACACTCCCCAAAACATTCCCTCTTTAACCAATTTATTAGAAAGAAAAACAAATCCAGGTCTGCTGTAATCCAAGGGGTTGCCATGACGATCCACACTGTCCCAGTCAATGAAGAGCAGGATGTTCCCCATTGGCTGGGAGAGCAATGCAGTGACCTGAGCTAACATCAATGGGTCAGCCCAGGTCACTGCAGGGCATGACAAGTGCTGCTGTCAGCGAGGTACATTACCTGCGCTGATCTCCAGCACACTGACAGCCCCTGTCACTGAGGTCAATGACCGGCGCCTTCACATCAAGTATCGCGAGAGGTCCGTGACGTCACCGCCAGTGTCAGTCTCGGGTCGGAAGCGATAGGTGATGTGACAAGCGGTGGCCATGGAGGACAGTGACAGCGCTGAGGTCGGGATGGCGGGACTTCATCACCGCAGGTAAGCCGAGCAGGGGGGGAGGGGGGGTGCGTGTGTGAGAGTGTGTGTGTGTGTATATGTATGTATACATGCCGCGGGCAGGAGGGGGCGGAGCGAGCTGAGCGGGAAGTGTGGGCTTCCTGCACGTAACTAAGATAAACATCGGGTTACTAACCAAAGCGCTTTGCTTGGATACCCGATGTTTATCTTGGTTACCAGCTTGTGGCAGGCTGCCAGCGATGGCTCCTGCACACTGTAGCTGGGAGGGGGGGGGGGGTGTGCGTGAGTGAGAGTGTGTGTGTGTGTGTATATGTATGTATACATGCCGCGGGCAGGAGGGGGCGGAGTGAGCTGAGCGGGGAAGTGTGGGCTTCCTGCACGTAACTAAGATAAACATCGGGTTACTAACCAAAGCGCTTTAGTTGGATACCCGATGTTTATCTTGGTTACCAGCTTGTGGCAGGCTGCCAGCGATGGCTCCTGCACACTGTAGCTGTAAAAAGCCCTGCTTTTTGCTGCTAGAACCGTTCTCGAACGTATCTAGAACTATCGAGCTTTTGCAAAAAGCTCGAGTTCTAGTTCGATCTCGAACAGCCCCAAAAATCACTCGAGCTTAGAACTGGAGAACCTTGAACCACGAACCGCGCTCAACTCTAATCAAGTTATCCCAGGCTATATGTCATACCGTATTTCAGCAGGGCTCTGCGGTGCTGCCACACACGCTGCAACATGTGCAGATTCAAATTCCTGCGTGTCGGAACATCGCATTTCCGGCGTTTAACTGCCAGACCCTAAGACTTCCGGAGTGATGAAAGTTGTTGAGCTGCTGTGTGCGCACGATGGAAGTGAGCACATAGCGAGCGTGCCCGCTGCACAAGGCCATGTAGGCCGGGATGGTGTTTTAAAAATTGCTGGAGAATTAGGTTCAACATGTGAGCCATACAAGGCACGTGTGTCACATTGCCCTGACGAAGGCCCGCAGCCAGGTTTGCATCATTGCCGCACACGGCTGTTAAGTCACCAACGGAGTACGCTCCGTCAATTTGTACTCCGGTCGCCAGGTGACAACGTGTTCCTTTCATGCATAGTGCTGATGATGGGAGAGGAGTCGATGCCAGCGGCGCAGGTGGACGCAGGTTATGCTCACCCACTGGGCTGCATTACCTTGACAGATGCAGAATCTCTGGCTGAATGTAGCTGGTGGGTATCTCACAGATGAAATACCATCATTCAGCTACAACCAATGGGAAGACACCACACCCTTTTTTATGCCCATCCTGTCTGCAGACCACTGCCAGACATAGCTATGAACCTCTGGTTAATTTTACCCCCAGTTAAGTTTTATGATTTTGTGTGCTTGTTACCTGACTACTTTTCCTGCTTGCTGTTTATGTACCTTGTTGGCCGATCCGCATTTGACCTCTGCTTGTTTTCTGATTAAATCCTGGCCGTCCCATTCTGTTCCTGTTCCTCAATTAATGTTTTGACCCTGCCTGACTACTATTCTCTGGAACTGCAGCCTTCCACAGGTATTAATCACCTTGGGCCCTGTGTAATTCCTAATCCCTGTATAGGGGTTAAAGGGTTTCAGGGTTCTAGGGGTCCTGCTTGGTGAGTGGCTTCCCTCTAGCCTATCATTTACAGCCCATCTGAGTGTGTAGATCAAGGAAGGCGTTACACCGTGCTCTCTGCAGAAGGCCATGTGGGCCAGGATAGTGCTTTAAAAATTGCTGCACAACCAGGTTCAACACGTGAACCACACAAGGCACGTGTCACATTGTCACAGCGAAGAGCCGCACCCATGTTTGCATCATTGTCGCACCCGGCCTTCCCTGGCTGCTGGCTGAGTGGAGACAACCATTGATGAAACTCGGTCTCCAGAGCTAACCGTCCACAACTTCTCAGCGGTGTGACTCACATTTCCCATACATTTCAAAGTAAACCTTTGACCGCCTGATGGCATTGAGCTCTGCTGCCAGCATAGTAAGGAGGTGTGTGGTAGTCCTTGTGCGCAGTTACAAGGAAGGGTGGCCTGACCACACAGGGTTTGTGCCAAGGTGGAGGACCCACACGAGGTTGAAGAGGCAGAAGCAGTGTATTAACTTCTACATACAAAAGAAGGATTGAAACAACTCGTGGGGACGGCAAGACTTGTACAGCAGACCCTTCTCCATCTCTCCCCACAGTAACCCATTGCCCAGTCAGCGACATGTAACGCCCCTGTCCATGCTTACTGGGCCAATTATCTGTGGTGAAATGCACCCTGTCACACAGAGTTTCTCAAGGAATCAGTGATGTTTAGTGCGACATGCTGGTGTAGCGCGTGCACGCCTTTGTTGGAGAAGGAGTGGCGCCTGGGCATCGGCTCTTGGGGCACTGCGATGGGCATAAGGTCTCGAAAATCCTCGGTTAAAAAGGTTGGAAAGGCAGCATTTTGGTAGCCAACAGTTTCCAGATGCTGAAAGTCAACCTCTAAGCCATGTCATGCCCTTCTAAAAGCATGTAAAACACAGTAAGGGGACTCCAACCACAGTCTCCCTCATTTCCATTAACTGGGCCACACACACCCCACTTGACTGGCATCAGTTGACCCAATTTTCAAGATGAAAAAGATGCTTTGCATGATGCACTCTCAAAAATACGCGTGCCTTTCACCTCCCCTGAATGACCCAGGGGAAGAAAAGTCCTCTGAGAGCCATGACTTGTTCATCTTGGTTCTTTTAGAAACACAGCGAGGGGACTCCAACCACAGTCTCCCTCGTTTCCACTAATTGGGCCACACACACACCCCACTTGACTGGCATCAGTTGACCCAATTTTCAAGATGAAAAAGATGCTTTGCATGAAGCACTCTCAAAAATACGCGTGCCTTTCCCGTCCCCTGGCTGACCCAGGGGAAGAAAAGTCCTCTGAGAGCCATGACTTGTTCATCTTGGTTCTTTTAGAAAGACAGCGAGGGGACTCCAACCACAGTCTCCCTCGTTGCCACTAATTGGGCCACACACACCCCATTTGACTGGCATCAGTTGACCCCCCCTTTTGAAAAAGAAAAAGATGCTTGGCATGAAGCACTCTCAAAAATACGGGTGCCTTTCCCGTCCCCTGGCTGACCCAGGGGAAGAAAAGTCCTCTGAGAGCCATGACTTGTTCATCTTGGTTCTTTTAGAAACACAGCGAGGGGACTCCAACCACAGTCTCCCTCGTTTCCACTAACTGGGCCACACACACCCCACTTGACTGGCATCAGTTGACCCAATTTTCAAGATGAAAAAGATGCTTTGCATGAAGCACTCTCAAAAATACGCGTGCCTTTCACCTCCCCTGAATGACCAAGGGGAAGAAAAGTCCTCTGAGAGCCATGACTTGTTCATCTTGGTTCTTTTAGAAACACAGCGAGGGGACTCCAACCACAGTCTCCCTCACTTCCACTAACTGGGCCACACACACCCCACTTGACTGGCATCGGTTGAGCCCCCTTTTGAAAAAGAAAAAGATGCTTTGCATGAAGCACTCTCAAAAATACGCGTGCCTTTCCCGTCCCCTGGCTGACCCAGGGGAAGAAAAGTCCTCTGAGAGCCATGACTTGTTCATCTTGGTTCTTTTAGAAACACAGCAAGGGGACGCCAACCACAGTCTCCCTCGTTTCCACTAACTGGGCCACACACACCCCACTTGACTGGCATCAGTTGACCCAATTTTCAAGATGAAAAAGATGCTTTGCATGAAGCACTCTCAAAAATACGCGTGCCTTTCCCGTCCCCTGGATGACCCAGGGGAAGAAAAGTCCTCTGAGAGCCATGACTTGTTCATTTTGGTTCTTTTAGAAACACAGCGAGGGGACTCCAACCACAGTCTCCCTCGTTGCCACTAATTGGGCCACACACACCCTACGCTTGACTGGCATCAGTTGATCCCCCTTTTCAAAATGAAAAAGATGCTTTGCATGAAGCATTCTCAAAAATGGGCGTGCCTTTCTCCTCCCCTGGCTGACCCAGGGGAAGAAAAGTCCTCTAAGAGCCATGACTTGTTCATCTTGGTTCTTGGAGAAACACAGCAAGGGGACTCCAACCACAGTCTCCCTCGTTGCCAATAATTGCCCCCCCCCACTTGACAGGCATCAGTTGACCCCCCTTTTCAAAATGAAAAAGATGCTTTGCATGAAGCACTCTCAAAAATACGCGTGCCTTTCCCGTCCCCTGGCTGACCCAGGGGAAGAAAAGTCCTCTGAGAGCCATGTCCACATTGCCAGTGGACAGACACGTGTGCTTATCTAACAGCAGACCCCCAGCAGCACTGAAGACAGGTTCCGAGAGAACGCTGGCTGCAGGACACGACAAGATCCCCAAGGCGTACGTGGCGAGCTCAGGCAATTTATCAAGATTGGAAGCCTAAAATGAGCAGGGCTCAAGTTGCACAATAATGGAATCGATGTTTCCTTGCATATACTCATATATCTGTGTGTCCTCCTCTTTTTCCTTGTCCAGCTCTTTTGTTTTCGCATGAGTATATGTCCTTGTCACTTTCCCATGTGTTTGTGTTGTGTTGTGAGTTGTTTGTCACCTTTTGGACACCTTTGAGGGTGTTTTCTAGGTGTTTTTCTGTGTTTGTGATTGCCTGCCATTGTTTCCTATGCAGTTCGAGTTCGGTTCGTCGAACGTTCGACGAGCCGAACTCGAACGGGAGCTCCGTTTGGCGAACCGACCTCGAGCCGAACCGGGACAGGTTCGCTCATCTCTACTCTGGATCCATGTGAGTTTCAAATTTATTGGATAGTGACATGGCGAAAGTCAGGGGACATACTAAAAAGAATGATGAAAAGGAATAAATAAAAAGAATGAAGATAATAACTTATTAGGTGTATATTATATAGATGTATAAAAGGTTTCTTGAGCAAGTTAAACATGGAATGATCATGAAATATCTGTAGATAATAATAGAATGAACATATATAGCACATACCAGGTGTATATTATGTTACCTGAGCATTATAGGTGTGGAATGATCATGAAATATATGTAGATAATAGGAGAATGAACGCATATGGCATATAACCAGGTGTATATTATGTTACCTGAGCATTATAGGTGTGGAATGATCATGAAATATATGTAGATAATAGGAGAATGAACGCATATGGCATATAACCAGGTGTATATTATGTTACCTGAGCATTAGAGGTGTGGAATGATCATGAAATATCTGTAGATAATAGGAGAATGAACGCATATGGCATATAACCAGGTGTATATTATGTTACCTGAGCATTATAGGTGTGGAATGATCATGAAATATCTGTAGATAATAGGAGAATGAACACATATGCCATATAACCAGGTGTATATTATGTTACCTGAGCATTAGAGGTGTGGAATGATCATGAAATATCTGTAGATAATAGGAGAATGAACGCATATGGCATATAACCAGGTGTATATTATGTTACCTGAGCATTATAGGTGTGCAATGATCATGAAATATCTGTAGATAATAGGAGAATGAACACATATGCCATATAACCAGGTGTATATTATGTTACCTGAGCATTAGAGGTGTGGAATGATCATGAAATATCTGTAGATAATAGGAGAATGAACACATATGCCATATAACCAGGTGTATATTATGTTACCTGAGCATTAGAGGTGTGGAATGATCATGAAATATCTGTAGATAATAGGAGAATGAACGCATATGCCATATAACCAGGTGTATATTACATTACCTGAGCATTATAGGTGTGGAATGATCATGAAATATCTGTAGATAATAGGAGAATGAATGCATATGGCATATAACCAGGTGTATATTATGTTACCTGAGCATTATAGGTGTGGAATGATCATGAAATATCTGTAGATAATAGGAGAATGAACGCATATGCCATATAACCAGGTGTATATTACATTACCTGAGCATTATAGCTGTGGAATGATCATGAAATATCTGTAGATAATAGGAGAATGAATGCATATGGCATATAACCAGGTGTATATTATGTTACCTGAGCATTATAGGTGTGGAATGATCATGAAATATCTGTAGATAATAGGAGAATGAACACATATGGCATATAACCAGGTGTATATTATGTTACCTGAGCATTATAGGTGTGGAATGATCATGAAATATCTGTAGATAATAGGAGAATGAATGCATATGGCATATAACCAGGTGTATATTATGTTACCTGAGCATTATAGGTGTGGAATGATCATGAAATATCTGTAGATAATAGGAGAATGAACACATATGGCATATAACCAGGTGTGTATTATGTTACCTGAGCATTATAGGTGTGGAATGATCATGAAATATCTGTAGATAATAGGAGAATGAACGCATATGCCATATAACCAGGTGTGTATTATGTTACCTGAGCATTATAGGTGTGGAATGATCATGAAATATCTGTAGATAATAGGAGAATGAACGCATATGGCATATAACCAGGTGTATATTATGTTACCTGAGCATTATAGGTGTGGAATGATCATGAAATATATGTAGATAATAGGAGAATGAACGCATATGGCATATAACCAGGTGTGTATTATGTTACCTGAGCATTATAGGTGTGGAATGATCATGAAATATCTGTAGATAATAGGAGAATGAATGCATATGGCATATAACCAGGTGTATATTATGTTACCTGAGCATTATAGGTGTGGAATGATCATGAAATATATGTAGATAATAGGAGAATGAACGCATATGGCATATAACCAGGTGTGTATTATGTTACCTGAGCATTATAGGTGTGGAATGATCATGAAATATATGTAGATAATAGGAGAATGAACGCATATGGCATATAACCAGGTGTATGTTATGTTACCTGAGCATTATAGGTGTGGAATGATCATGAAATATCTGTAGATAATAGGAGAATGAATGCATATGGCATATAACCAGGTGTATATTATGTTACCTGAGCATTATAGGTGTGGAATGATCATGAAATATATGTAGATAATAGGAGAATGAACGCATATGGCATATAACCAGGTGTGTATTATGTTACCTGAGCATTAGAGGTGTGGAATGATCATGAAATATCTGTAGATAATAGGAGAATGAACACATATGCCATATAACCAGGTGTATATTATGTTACCTGAGCATTAGAGGTGTGGAATGATCATGAAATATCTGTAGATAATAGGAGAATGAACGCATATGGCATATAACCAGGTGTATATTATGTTACCTGAGCATTATAGGTGTGGAATGATCATGAAATATCTGTAGATAATAGGAGAATGAACACATATGCCATATAACCAGGTGTATATTATGTTACCTGAGCATTAGAGGTGTGGAATGATCATGAAATATCTGTAGATAATAGGAGAATGAACACATATGGCATATAACCAGGTGTATATTATGTTACCTGAGCATTATAGGTGTGGAATGATCATGAAATATATGTAGATAATAGGAGAATGAACGCATATGGCATATAACCAGGTGTATATTATGTTACCTGAGCATTATAGGTGTGGAATGATCATGAAATATATGTAGATAATAGGAGAATGAACGCATATGGCATATAACCAGGTGTATATTATGTTACCTGAGCATTATAGGTGTGGAATGATCATGAAATATATGTAGATAATAGGAGAATGAACGCATATGGCATATAACCAGGTGTATATTATGTTACCTGAGCATTATAGCTATGGAATGATCATGAAATATCTGTAGATAATAGGAGAATGAACACATATGGCATATAACCAGGTGTATATTATGTTACCTGAGCATTATAGGTGTGGAATGATCATGAAATATATGTAGATAATAGGAGAATGAACGCATATGGCATATAACCAGGTGTATATTATGTTACCTGAGCATTAGAGGTGTGGAATGATCATGAAATATCTGTAGATAATAGGAGAATGAACGCATATGGCATATAACCAGGTGTATATTATGTTACCTGAGCATTATAGGTGTGGAATGATCATGAAATATCTGTAGATAATAGGAGAATGAACACATATGCCATATAACCAGGTGTATATTATGTTACCTGAGCATTAGAGGTGTGGAATGATCATGAAATATCTGTAGATAATAGGAGAATGAACGCATATGGCATATAACCAGGTGTATATTACATTACCTGAGCATTATAGGTGTGGAATGATCATGAAATATCTGTAGATAATAGGAGAATGAATGCATATGGCATATAACCAGGTGTATATTATGTTACCTGAGCATTATAGGTGTGGAATGATCATGAAATATCTGTAGATAATAGGAGAATGAACGCATATGCCATATAACCAAGTGTATATTATGTTACCTGAGCATTATAGGTATGGAATGATCATGAAATATCTGTAGATAATAGGAGAATGAATGCATATGGCATATAACCAGGTGTATATTACGTTACCTGAGCATTATAGGTGTGGAATGATCATGAAATATATGTAGATAATAGGAGAATGAACGCATATGGCATATACCAGGTGTATATTATGTTACCTGAGCATTATAGGTGTGGAATGATCATGAAATATCTGTAGATAATAGGAGAATGAATGCATATGGCATATAACCAGGTGTATATTATGTTACCTGAGCATTATAGGTGTGGAATGATCATGAAATATCTGTAGATAATAGGAGAATGAATGCATATGGCATATAACCAGGTGTATATTATGTTACCTGAGCATTATAGGTGTGGAATGATCATGAAATATCTGTAGATAATAGAAGAATGAACGCATATGGCATATAACCAGGTGTATATTATGTTACCTGAGCATTATAGCTATGGAATGATCATGAAATATCTGTAGATAATAGGAGAATGAACACATATGGCATATAACCAGGTGTGTATTATGTTACCTGAGCATTATAGGTGTGGAATGATCATGAAATATCTGTAGATAATAGGAGATTGAACGCATATGGCATATATCCAGGTGTATATTATGTTACCTGTGCATTATAGGTGTGGAATGATCATGAAATATATGTAGATAATAGGAGAATGAACGCATATGGCATATAACCAGGTGTATATTATGTTACCTGAGCATTATAGGTGTGGAATGATCATGAAATATCTATAGATTACAGTAGAATGAACGCATATGGCATATAACCAGGTGTATATTATGTTACCTGAGCATTATAGGTGTGGAATGATCATGAAATATCTGTAGATAATAGGAGAATGAACACATATGGCATATAACCAGGTGTGTATTATGTTACCTGAGCATTATAGGTGTGGAATGATCATGAAATATCTGTAGATAATAGGAGAATGAACGCATATGGCATATATCCAGGTGTATATTATGTTACCTGAGCATTATAGGTGTGGAATGATCATGAAATATATGTAGATAATAGGAGAATGAACACATATGGCATATAACCAAGTGTATATTATGTTACCTGAGCATTATAGGTGTGGAATGATCATGAAATATCTGTAGATAATAGGAGAATGAACGCATATGGCATATATCCAGGTGTATATTATGTTACCTGAGCATTATAGGTGTGGAATGATCATGAAATATATGTAGATAATAGGAGAATGAACGCATATGGCATATAACCAGGTGTATATTATGTTACCTGAGCATTATAGGTGTGGAATGATCATGAAATATCTATAGATTACAGTAGAATGAACGCATATGGCAGATATCCAGGTGTATATTACGTTACCTGAGCATTATAGTTGTGGAATGATCATGAAATATCTATAGATTACAGTAGAATGAACGCATATGGCATATAACCAGGTGTATATTATGTTACCTGAGCATTATAGGTGTGGAATGATCATGAAATATCTGTAGATAATAGGAGAATGAATGCATATGGCATATAACCAGGTGTATATTATGTTACCTGAGCATTATAGGTGTGGAATGATCATGAAATATCTGTAGATAATAGGAGAATGAACGCATATGGCATATAACCAGGTGTATATTATGTTACCTGAGCATTATAGGTGTGGAATGATCATGAAATATCTGTAGATAATAGGAGAATGAACGCATATGGCATATATCCAGGTGTATATTATGTTACCTGAGCATTATAGGTGTGGAATGATCATGAAATATATGTAGATAATAGGAAAATGAACACATATGGCATATAACCAGGTGTATATTATGTTACCTGAGCATTATAGGTGTGGAATGATCATGAAATATCTGTAGATAATAGGAGAATGAACGCATATGGCATATATCCAGGTGTATATTATGTTACCTGAGCATTATAGGTGTAGAATGATCATGAAATATATGTAGATAATAGGAGAATGAACGCATATGGCATATAACCAGGTGTATATTATGTTACCTGAGCATTATAGGTGTGGAATGATCATGAAATATCTATAGATTACAGTAGAATGAACGCATATGGCAGATATCCAGGTGTATATTACGTTACCTGAGCATTATAGGTGTGGAATGATCATGAAATATCTATAGATTACAGTAGAATGAACGCATATGGCATATAACCAGGTGTATATTATGTTACCTGAGCATTATAGGTGTGGAATGATCATGAAATATCTGTAGATAATAGGAGAATGAATGCATATGGCATATAACCAGGTGTATATTATGTTACCTGAGCATTATAGGTGTGGAATGATCATGAAATATCTGTAGATAATAGGAGAATGAACGCATATGGCATATAACCAGGTGTATATTATGTTACCTGAGCATTATAGGTATGGAATGATCATGAAATATCTGTAGATAATAGGAGAATGAACACATATGGCATATAACCAGGTGTGTATTATGTTACCTGAGCATTATAGGTGTGGAATGATCATGAAATATCTGTAGATAATAGGAGAATGAACGCATATGGCATATATCCAGGTGTATATTATGTTACCTGAGCATTATAGGTGTGGAATGATCATGAAATATCTATAGATTACAGTAGAATGAACGCATATGGCATATATCCAGGTGTATATTACATTACCTGAGCATTATAGGTGTGGAATGATCATGAAATATCTATAGATTACAGTAGAATGAACGCATATGGCATATAACCAGGTGTATATTATGTTACCTGAGCATTATAGGTGTGGAATGATCAGGAAATATATGTAGATAATAGGGGAATGAACACATATGGCATATAACCAGGTGTATATTATGTTACCTGAGCATTATAGGTGGGGAATGATCATGAAATATCTGTAGATAATAGGAGAATGAACGTATATGGCATATAACCAGGTGTATATTATGTTACCTGAGCATTATAGGTGTGGAATGATCATGAAATATATGTAGATAATAGGAGAATGAATGCATATGGCATATAACCAGGTGTATATTATGTTACCTGAGCATTATAGGTGGGGAATGATCATGAAATATCTGTAGATAATAGGAGAATGAACGCATATGCCATATAACCAGGTGTATATTATGTTACCTGAGCATTATAGGTGTGGAATGATCATGAAATATATGTAGATAATAGGAGAATGAACGCATATGGCATATAACCAGGTGTATATTACGTTACCTGAGCATTATAGGTGTGGAATGATCATGAAATATCTGTAGATAATAGGAGAATGAACGAATATGGCATATAACCAGGTGTGTATTATGTTACCTTAGCATTATAGGTGTGGAATGATCATGAAATATATGTAGATAATAGGAGAATGAACGCATATGGCATATAACCAGGTGTATATTACGTTACCTGAGCATTATAGGTATGGAATGAACATGAAATATCTGTAGATAATAGGGGAATGAACGCATATGGCATATAACCAGGTGTATATTATGTTACCTGAGCATTATAGGTATGGAATGAACATGAAATATCTGTAGATTACAGGAGAATGAACGCATATGGCATATAACCAGGTGTATATTATGTTACCTGAGCATTATAGGTATGGAATGAACATGAAATATCTGTAGATTACAGGAGAATGAATGCATATGGCATATAACCAGGTGTATATTACGTTACCTGAGCATTATAGGTGTGGAATGATCATGAAATATATGTAGATAATAGGAGAATGAACGCATATGGCATATAACCAGGTGTATATTACGTTACCTGAGCATTATAGGTGTGGAATGATCATGAAATATCTGTAGATAATAGGAGAATGAACGCATATGGCATATAACCAGGTGTGTATTATGTTACCTTAGCATTATAGGTGTGGAATGATCATGAAATATATGTAGATAATAGGAGAATGAACGCATATGGCATATAACCAGGTGTATATTACGTTACCTGAGCATTATAGGTATGGAATGAACATGAAATATCTGTAGATAATAGGGGAATGAACGCATATGGCATATAACCAGGTGTATATTATGTTACCTGAGCATTATAGGTATGGAATGAACATGAAATATCTGTAGATTACAGGAGAATGAACGCATATGGCATATAAAAAGGTGTATATTATGTTACCTGAGCATTATAGGTATGGAATGAACATGAAATATCTGTAGATTACAGGAGAATGAATGCATATGGCATATAACCAGGTGTATATTACGTTACCTGAGCATTATAGGTGTGGAATGATCATGAAATATATGTAGATAATAGGAGAATGAACGCATATGGCATATAACCAGGTGTATATTACGTTACCTGAGCATTATAGGTGTGGAATGATCATGAAATATCTGTAGATAATAGGAGAATGAACGCATATGGCATATAACCAGGTGTGTATTATGTTACCTTAGCATTATAGGTGTGGAATGATCATGAAATATATGTAGATAATAGGAGAATGAACGCATATGGCATATAACCAGGTGTATATTACGTTACCTGAGCATTATAGGTATGGAATGAACATGAAATATCTGTAGATAATAGGGGAATGAACGCATATGGCATATAACCAGGTGTATATTATGTTACCTGAGCATTATAGGTATGGAATGAACATGAAATATCTGTAGATTACAGGAGAATGAACGCATATGGCATATAACCAGGTGTATATTATGTTACCTGAGCATTATAGGTATGGAATGAACATGAAATATCTGTAGATTACAGGAGAATGAATGCATATGGCATATAACCAGGTGTATATTACGTTACCTGAGCATTATAGGTGTGGAATGATCATGAAATATATGTAGATAATAGGAGAATGAACGCATATGGCATATAACCAGGTGTATATTATGTTACCTGAGCATTATAGGTGTGGAATGATCATGAAATGTCTGTAGATTACAGGAAAATTAACACATATGCCATATAACCAGGTGTATATTACGTTACCTGAGCATTATAGGTTTTTTACTGCGGGTGCGGTAGTCTTTCAGACCCTGTGGAATTTTCTTAAGAAAATTACGTTTTCCAGTGCGCACAGGGCCTAAGGCTGACAGTTTGCAGCTCTTGATCTTCCCAGTTGCGGGAACAGGCTGCTGTTTTAACAACAGGCTTCATCGAACTGAGGGGAACCGGGCGAGTCCCAGCCCTGGCTACGGGATGCTACAAATGGCGAAAAGAGTCCAATTCTCTTGTTTTACACTGCTTAAATAAAAGTATACATGTTTGGGTTCCCTGAAAAATGCCCACAGGAAAATTGCCCACAGGAAAAATGCCCACAGGAAAAATGCCCACAGGAAAAATGCCCACACGGAAAATTGCCCACACAGAAAATTGCCCACACGGAAAATTGCCCACATGGAAAATTGCCCACACGGAAAATCGCCAATTGCAGCATCCCAATGTTTCAGATCTATATTTGAGGTGGAAGGTGAGGATGTTCACATGATAGGTGATCAACTTGTGATTTACAGTTGACCTAGTACAAAACTGCAAAAATGCTGAAGAACTGTGGTTTGTAGCAACAGTCTGTCATTATCAGCGATAGATAGATACAGTCTGCTCTAATCTCACTGATTCTGCCTTAGGATACTTTATACTTGCGTTGAACGGCATCCGTCACAATGCGTTGTGTGACGCATGTCATGGATGCGTTGTAAATAGTGTGATATAAAGGCAACAGATTCCTGTGAAATAACACGCTGCATTACGCCAAGAGAGAGAGCCCCCTATCATCACTGCACATGTGACACCCTGGACTAGCCAGGTAGTCACAGACATAACAACACACACACACCCTCCCCTGGACAGTTACACCAGTCAGACAAAAACCCTTATTGCCTCCCTCCAGGGTCTGATGTCCACACCAGGTGGGGTGGAGCCAGGTGGTTGGCCCCACCCACTAAGGAGTTCACAAGCCTGGAGGCGGGAAAACAGACAGATTGGTTTAGGAGGTGAAAGTGAGAGGAGTAAAACATCTGCGTGTGCCTGGGTAGGAGCCCAGGCACTGACAGCAAGGTTGGCAGACGGTGGTGGCCATCTGCAGGAGTTAGTGAATCTCTGCAGAGCTGTAGGACCGGGGTCGGGCGTTGGCCCGCTGGTACCGAACCGGAAAGCGGAGTGAAGCTAAGCACAAAGGCAGGGCCATCGGACCCCGACCAGGTTTGGAGCCGCTGACAACAATCAAATCCGAGTGTGACAGGAACCCCAGGGGTTTCCCAACAACCAAGACCCGACAGAAGGCAACAGTCCACACCAAGAGGATATACAGCCACCGCCATAGACTAGAGATCCAAGGGCCAGTGCCTGCGGGCAAAACGGGCTCCTACGGCACCTATACGCCGGGGAGCGAACTACTGGTGGGCAACCACAGGAGTCAGAACATTCTAACAGGTGCAGGGAAAGACAGACACCATCAGCCGTCCGGGGAGAGCACAACACTGCAGCCGGCTGCGGGACCCATCCATCCGGCCGTGTGGTTTACCAGAGACTCTGTCATTGACTGTCTGAGTGAGTACACCAGTGCCATCTGGCACCGCGCCGCGCTGTCCCTGCAACCCTGCACCCCCAGCCATCCAGCCTCCCCGTTACACCACCGGGCCCCGGGATCACCAACCCCTACCCACGGAGGGGACAACATCCTAGCTGCTCCCTACCATCTCTCCCAGGATCCCCGTCACCAGCAGCGGTGGTGCCATCATCACCACGTCCCGTGGGTGGCGTCACGAACCATCTCCCCAAACAAACCATCCCTTTTCACTCACGGGTGAGGAGCGCTGCTCGAGTCCCCGGGTCCGGCCCACCGCTTGAGCCACCGAGCAGCAGCAGCAGAAGCCCCGGACCCGAGCGTGGCGAGCGCGTTCCCTCCGCCCGCGACACACACACCCCGGCACTACCGCACTCATCATCATCACTGCACACACCCCGGCACTACCGCACTCATCATCATCACTGCACACACCCCGGCACTACCGCACTCATCATCATCACTGCACACACCCCGGCACTACCGCACTCATCATCATCACCGCACACACCCCGGCACTACCACACCTATCATCACCGCACACACTCCGGCACTACCGCACTCATCATCATCACTGCACACACCCCGGCACTACCGCACTCATCATCACCGCATACACACCGGCACTACCGCTCCCTTCATCACCGCACACATTACCTCAGTGACGTCCCTGTAACATTATATCCCCCCAGCCTGTATGATATTGCAATCAGGCTTCAGCCGTAGCTATTGTCCTTGATTTGGGGGGGGGGTTGCATATATATTGTTCTCCTCTGCAGGGGGCTTGCCTAGTACACAATCTCTAGAGGCTGTGTCTAGGAACCCTTTTCTAGCTAGTAGCTACAAGTAGCAAATGTTAAGGGGGTGGATCTAAGGAGGGGTGGGAGATTCAGCCCCATGTTTTAGTTTTTAGTTATGCTTTGTTGAGTGAAGGGTGAGGACCTGTGCTAAGGCCAGCTCCTTATCGCCCGTACATGGACGATTGGACTTTGAGGACTTTTGCATTCTCCTTGGCGCCCCCGGACCTATTTCCTTTGTGTGGACTCTAAAGAACCATTTTAATATTGGATGGTTTATGCTCCCTGCCTCATTAAATCTTCTTGGATTGTTCCTTGGCCTGGCGTCCCTCACTGCTCTGTTGCATACCCCGTCACAGTCCCCGCTGACAGCGTGACTCACTTCAGTTGCTGCCTGGAGCTGACAGAGAGCAGCGGTGTTCGACGGCCGCTCCTGTCAGCTTCATGTAGCAGAGCTGGATGCGTCGCAGGACCTCGTGTGGATTACGCCGGACCTGGAGGGGTATTTGGGGATTAAAAAAGTGGTGAAAGAGCGTGGTTTTCATTCTTTTATTCCAAATAAAGTAATTTTTCGGGTGTATGTGTTTATTTACTTTCACTTACAGGTTAATCATTGTGGTTGTCTCATAGACACCTGCCATGATTAACCTAGGACTTACTGGCAGCTATGGGCTGCTGCCATTAACTCCTTATTACCTCGACTTGCCACCGCACCAGGGCAATTCGTGATGAGCCGGGTAGAGTCCCGGGACTGTCGCATCTAATGGATGCGGCAATTCCGGGTGGCTGCTGGCTGATATTGTTAGGCTGGGGGGCTCCCCATAACGTGGGGCTCCCCATCCTGAGATTACATTCTTCAGATGTGTGACTTTACCTTGGCTGGTATCAAAATTAGGGGGGACCGCATGACTTTTGTAAAATTATTTATTTATTTATTGTACTGCACGATATAGACCTCCCACCGGCGGCTGTGATTGGTTGCAGTGAGACAGCTGTCACTCAGCATTGGGGCGGGTCTGACTGCAACCAATCATAGGCACCGGTGGGTGAGGGAAGCAGTGAATACTAGATGGAATAATGAGCGGCCAGAATTTTCAAAAGAGGAAAAGCCACCAGAGCTTTGTGACAACTGTGCAGTGTCGCGCCTGTGATCGGTGAGTATGAGAGAGGGGGTGAGAGGAGGGAGAGAGACCAGGAGTGATTTTAAACGATTTTGATCGTTCTGCTAGACATGCTGAGCATGCTCAGTAGAACGTGACGGTATCCGTCAGCGGATTCCGCCGCTTAGCGCATAGCGGCGGAATCCGCCACCATAGACAATCATTAGACACCTTGGCGGATTCCAACAGAGGTGCATTATTTTAACAACACAAAAAACGCTACCTGTAGCGTTTCCTCTGTCAAAATAACGACGCAGCGTCATCCAGCGAACGGAACGCAGACACTTGCGTTACAGTGTGTTGTCAATACAAGTCTATGGAGAATAGCGCAGTGCGTTAACGGACTGCGCTATTCTCCATAGCGGCAGATTGCGCTGAACACAAGTGTAAAAGTAGCCTTACTCCTCCCACCAGCCTAAAACAGCAGCACATGTGTCGCGGGCGGGGAGGGCGCTGCGCTAACCACGCTTGGGTCCGGCGCTGCTGCTGCCGCTGCTGCTCGGTGGCTCGAGCGGTGGGCCGGATCCGGGGACTCAAGCGGCGCTCCTCGCTCGTGAGTGAAAGGGGGTAGTGTGGTTTGGGGGATTTGGTCCGTGACGCCACCCACGGTTTGTGGTGAGGTTGGGGCACCACCGCTGCTGTTGACGGGATCCCGGAAGCGATGGCAGGGAGCAGCTGGGATGTTTCTCTCCCCTCCGTGGGTAGGGGGGTTGGTGGTGGTCCCGGGGCCCGGTGAGGTGACGGGGAGGCAGGGTCGGGCAAGGTGCAGGGTCGCTTGGACTGCGCAGCGCGGTGTCGGACGGCACGGTAGTACTCACTCAGCCACAAATGGATGCAAAGTCTCTGGTAAAACAAACGGCTGGATGGACGGGTCCCGCAGCCGGCTGCTGTGGTTTCTCCCGGACGGTTGGTGATGGCTGCCTTTCCCTGCACCTTTTGTGTATCGTCGGTCCCGATGGCTTCCCACCGGTAACCCGCTCCCCAGCGTGTATATGGGCCGGAGGAGCCCTTTTGCCCGCAGGCTCTGGCCCTGGGAACTCTAGCTGTGGCGGTAGCTGTATTTCCCTTGTGCTGGTTGGACGGTTGCCTTCAATCGGGTCTTGGCTGTTTGGAAACCCCTGGGGTTCCGGTCACTAACGGATTTGACCTGTTTAATGGCGACTCCAAGCCTGGTCGGGGTCCACAGGCCCTGCCGGTTTGTGCTGGCTTCACTTCGCTCCCCGGTTCGGTACCGGCGGGCCACCGCCCGTCCCCGGTCCTACGGTTCCGCATTGATCTGCCTCTCCTGCAGACGGCCACCACCGTCTGCCAACCTTGCTCTCGGTGCCCGGGCCACGTACCCGACACAGTCAGTTTGCTCCTCTCCTACTACTTCACTCCTCTCACTTTGACCTCCCTAACTGATCTGACCTCCTTTTCCCGCCTCCAGGACTGTGAACTCCTCAGTGGGTGGGGCCAACCGCCTGGCTCTACCCCACCTGGTGTGGACATCAGCCCCTGGAGGGAGGCAACAAGGATTTTGTGTCTGGCTGATGTGCCTATCTCGGGGTGGGGGTGTCGTGTTGCAGTCCCTGTGACGACCTGGCTAGTCCAGGGCGCCACACATGCAGTACCAGCAGCAGTGTGATCCAGAGGTGCAATCACTACTATCTGTACTCACAAAAGTATCACTGTATTATCTGTTGAGTTACATGGGACTGCAGGTCACATCTAATGCATGACCCCCCAGTGCTCTGTGCTGCCCCCCCAGGGCTCTGTGTTGCCCCCCAGTACTCTGTGCAGCCCCCCAGTGCTCTGTCTGTGCAGCCCCCTCCAGTGCGGTTTATCACCACCAGTATTGTGTTTTGTCCAATGCTGCGTACCACCTCCAGTGTTGTTTGCCCCCCTAGTGATGTCTGTACTCTGCAATTGCTGACCGTGCCACCCAGTGATGTCCATGCCCCCCCTAGTGATATCTGTGCCCCCTAGTGATGTCTGTGTCCCCCTAGGGATGTCTGTGCTCACCTAGTGATGTCTGCTCACCTAGGGATGTATGTGCCTACATAGGGATGTCTGTGTACCCCCCTAGTGATGTCTGTGTACCCCCCTAGTGATGTCTGTGTACCCCCAGTGATGTCTGTGTACCCCCTAGTGATGCATGTGCGCCCCCTTAGTGATGTCTGTGTACCCCACCTAGTGATGTCTGTGTACCCCCCTAGATGTCTGTGTATCCCCCTAGTGATGTCTGTGCAGTAATTTTTTTAGGGAAACACTTCTTTTCCTGGAACAACTTCAAGGGTGCTAACACTTTTGGCCATGTGTATTTGTGTGCTTCTGTGTGTGTATGTATGTATGTATCTGTATGTGTATATATATATATATATATATATATATATATATATAAAAATATCCAGAGTTGCCTGGGTTGGTAGCTGTCTCTCTCTCTCTCTCTCCCCCACTGTCCCTCTCTCCCAGCCTCACTCTGTCTCCCTCGCTGTCTGTCTCTTTCCCTGTCTGTCTCTGCCTGTGTGTCTGCCTCTTTCCCTGTCTGCCTCTTTCCCTCTCCCTGTCTGTCTCACTCCATCTGTCTTATTCCCTGTCTGTCTCTCTCCCTGTCTGCCTCTCTCTATTTGTCTCTTTCACTGTCTGTCTCTCTCTGTCTCTATCTTTCTCTCTCTGTCTCCCCTCCGATATCATATTATCTCACACATAAGCTTCTTATACTAAGAATGTCCTTTGTTCTTATAGCAACCAATCACAGTTCCTATTAATGACCTGTAGCTCCCAGCTCCGTTGACTTTAATGGAGGCAGGATTTTTGGTGAAAAACTAAAGCGTGGGGTTAAATTTTCTCATAAAAACATAGTCTGACAGTCCCTGAGTCACATGAGGCATCTGGAAAATGTCGTGATTGTAAATGTGACGGTGCGGATTCTTTTAGCGGACATACGCACATAGATACATACAGCTTTATATATTAGATTATATATATATATGCACACACACGTTTTTCCAAGCATGGCGTCAGGAGTGTGGAAGGTTTAAGGGGTGGAGGCAGAGCTGGGGTGCAACCTATGCGGAGTCTCAAGGGGGCCCAGAAATTTTTGCCAGTATGGGGTCCTGAAATTCCTAGTGGCGGCCCTGTGTTTTTGCAGTGGTGTAACTAGAGTCCAATGGGCCCCAGTGTGAAATTTGGATCTGCTCCCACCACTCACACATGTTTTTCACATGTATGGGCCCTTAGCGTTCTAACTTCTACCAAGACTTATGAACTGCCTCCCCTCCCCCTCCTGGTATATATGCCTATCATCCTGGTGAATATGTCCTCATCCTGGTATATATGTCCCAATGCTGGTATATAAGGTCCTCATCCTGGTATATATGGTCCACGTTGTCTCCATCCTGGTATACATGCCCCCTTCCTGGTATATATGTTCCCATTCTGGTTTACATGGTCCCCAATCCTAGTGGGCATTCATGTCGGTTGGCAATTTTCTGTGGACATTTTTCACATATCATGTGAACATCCTCACCTTGCACCTCAAATATCATAGATCTGAAACTTTCTGATGCTGCAATTGGCAATTTTCTGTGTGGGCAACTTTCCATGTGGGGAATTTTCCGTGTGGGCAATTTTCCATGTGGGCAATTTTCCATGTGGGCAATTTTCCTGTGGGCAATTTTCCTGTGGGCAATTTTCCTGTGGGCAATTTTCTGGTCACCACCTGTTTGTTATCTAAAAACTGGTTCTTACCTGAGGCATCATACTGCAATGTCAGTTTTACCATGTAGTGAACATGGTTAATAAAACACCCAAAGTCAATTGTGAAATTGCACTTGTGTTTGCAATTTCATTGCACTTGGATTTTCTACCCTATTTTCCTGTATAGTATATGGTAAAATGAATCATTTCATTCAAAAGTACAACTCATCCCACAAAAAAAGAAGCTTTATATATCTATATTGACATTAAAATAAAAAAATCATTGAAGAAGGTGACCGAAAAACGAAAATTAAAAGCAAAAATCGCCAGGGGGTGAGGGGAATAACCCCCTAAATGCTGTAATAAATAGCAATCTCGGCATTTAGGTGGATGCGACCGCTGCCATGATGACCAGTCATGACAACTTCTCAGTCACTCAGCTGGAGAATGCCTGGTATACCATGCTAAATGCATGATATGTGAGGCAAAGTGTCAGCTGCAAGTGCAGCTCTGACATATAATCCATTGCAATGCTGGTAAATTGCAATGGATTATATCAGCAGTCAAACTAATAAAAGGTGATATCCCATAAAGGGACTAAGTAAAAAAAGTAAAAAAAAAATAAAAAATAAAGAGCAAATAAAATTTCAAAAAATATCATACCAATTAATACATATTTGTAAGTAAAAAAATAATTAAACAATAAATGTACACATTTTTGTTATCGCCACATTTATAACGACTCAGTTTACAACTGTCACACTAGTTCACCCCTTCAGTGAACACAGTAAAAATTAAAAACTGGAAAAACAATATGCTTTTTTCATCATATCGCCAAAAAAAGTGTAATCAAACGTGATCGAAACATTGTCACATGTAAATAAAAATTTTATCTGCGGAAACATCATCTTATTCTGCAAAAATACAAGCTGTCACATAGTTCCATCAGTGAAAAATGTAGAAGGCTACAGCACTTAGAACACAACAATGCATAAACAAATCCTTTTCCCTATAAAATTGTTTTAAAGTTGTTAAAGCGCCAAATAAAAAAATATATAATATATGTAATAGTGGTATCACTTTAATCGCAGTGACCCGAATAATAAAGTTGTGTTATCACTTTTATGACGTGGTGAACAGCGTAAGCAAAAACCCTGAATTTCTGGTCCTTCTATATTCTGCCTCACAAAAAGTGAAATAGAAAAAAATATTACGTGGCCCAAAATGGTATCAATGAAACCTCCCAACTTATCCTGCCAAAATCATGACGGTCAGTAGAAATATATAAAACTCTAACATTCCAAGTTTGGTGATGTATAACCTTTATTAATTAAAGGTTGAGAAGATAGAATTAATACACAACAACATATCATCAGAAGAAGCTAAATTGTCAAAGATTATTATTATTATTATTATTATTATTTATTTATAGAGCACCATTAATTCCATGGTGCTGTACATGAGAAGGGGGTTACATACAAAATACGTATACAAGTTACAGTAGACAGACTAGTACAGAGGGAAGAGGGCCCTACCCTTGCGGGCTTACATTCTATAGGATTATGGGGAGGAGACAATAGGTGGGGTGTAGGTCAGGCGGCGGCTCCGCACGGTGGTCGGGCGGCAGCTCCGCACGGTGGTCGGGCGGCAGCTCCGCACGGTGGTCGGGCGGCAGCGAGTTCATTGTAGATTGTAGGCGTTTCTGAACAGATGAGTTTTCAGGTTCCGTTTGAAGTTTGCAAGGGTAGGGGATAGTCTGACGTGTTGAGGCAGCGAGTTCCAGGAGACTGGGGATGCTCGGGAGAAGTCTTGGAGTCGGTTGCGTGAGGAGCGAATGAGAGAGGAGGAGAGGAGGAGATCTTGGGAGGACCGGAGGTGACGTGTTGGAGTGTAGTGGGAGAGTAGTTCGGAGATGTACGGAGGGGAAAGATTATGCACAGCTTTGTAGGTCAGTGTTAGAAGTTTGAATTGGATACGGTGGAAGATTGGAAGCCAGTGGAGGGACATGCAGAGGGGAGAAGCGGGGTGGTATTGAGGAGAGAGGTGGATAAGTCGGGCAGCAGAGTTAAGGATGGACTGGAGAGGGGCGAGCGTGTTGGCAGGGAGGCCACAGAGGAGGATGTTACAGTAGTCGAGGCGGGAGATTATGAGGGCATGCACTAGCATTTTAGTAGATTGCAAATTGAGGAAAGGGCGGATTCTGGAAATATTTTTGAGTTGAAGACGGCAGGAGGTGGTGAGGGACTGGATGTGTGGTATGAAGGATAAGGCAGAGTCAAAGGTCACTCCGAGGCAGCGAACTTTGGGTACTGGCGAGAGCGTGGTGTTATTTATTGTAATAGATAGATCAGGTGGAGAGTGTAGGTGAGACGGAGGAAAGATGATTAGTTCAGTTTTTCAGAAAGATTGAAATGTTATTGTTAATATCAAGGTTGAAAATTATTTATTTCTTAACAATAAATACATGAATTACAACAAAATGGTAGGATCAAAGAAGAAGGTGAAAGATAAAATAAAGACAAATAAAATACACCTCTTTCTTGTATTTGGATTGCTGCTGGTAATTTCAATTAACCATGGATGTTGGCTTATTAGAAGTAAAAATCTAGACCTAACACAAGTATGAAATACTGCGCTACAATCAATGGGATAAACCTGACAAAAGGACAAAGATTTCCAAGTTAAACACAGACTGTTCATGTCACAGACTTTATTACATCCAAAAATTAGCTAAATACAAACCTAAATATACACAGACTTATGTTTTTATTTAGCTAATTTTTGGATGCAATAAAGTCTGTGACAGTCTGTTTTTAAGTTTGAAATCTTTGTCCTTTTGTCAGGTCCATCCCATTGATTGTAGCGCGGTATTTCATACATGTTAGGACTGCAACACACATCCGTATAAAACGTGCGTGTTTGGTCCGTTTCCGTATATACCGGAGACACGGCCAAACGTGCACCAATGTTATTTAATGTTTGAGGACATGTGCGTTTTTCATTAAGGTCCGTGTGTCCGTGTGCGTGCTACGTTTGTGTCTCCGTTTTACACGGAAGCATGTCCGTTTTCAGCACGCAACACGCAGCACGGGCCCAATGAAAGTCAATGGATCTGTGCGCACGTCCGAGTGACACGGTTGCATCTCTGTTTGTTCCCTGTACGTTTTGTGCTTTTTTCATGTGATGTCGGTCTTTTTTCTTTTTTCTGTTTCGTTCTCTCCCTCAGTCCGTCGGTCGGTCGGTTTCTCTCTGTCTGTCGGTCGGTCTCTCTGTCTTATCTGTCCCTCTCGCTGTCTGTCAGTCAGTTCCCCCCCTCTCTCATACTTACCGTTCCTCGATCTCCGGCGCGGTGCTGCACTGCTGTTATAAAAGCTCCGGCGGCTTTTACTATTTTGAAAATGCCGGACGCTCATTAAACAATCTCGTATTCCTTGCTTTCACTGGCCACAGGCGCCTGTGATTGGTTGCAGTCACACACGCCCACCACGCTGAGTGACAGCTGTGTCACTGCACCCAATCACAGCCGCCGGTGGGCGTGTCTATACTGTGCAGTAAAATAAATAAATAATTTAAAAAAACGGCGTGCGGTCCCCCCCCATTTTAATACCAGCCAGAAAAAGCCATATGGCTGAAGACTGGTATTCTCAGGATGGGGAGCCCCACGTTATGGGGAGCCCCCCAGCCTAACAATATCAGTCAGCAGCCGCCCAGAATTGCCGCATACATTAAATGCAACAGTTCTGGGACTGTACCCGGCTCTTCCCAATTTACCCTGGTGCGTTGGCAAATCGGAGTAATAAGGAGTTAATGGCAGCCCATAGCTGCCACTAAAGCCTAGATTAATCATGTCAGACGCCTGGGTGCAGTGAGACAGCTGTCACTCAGCGTGGTGGGAGTGTGTGACTGCAACCAATCACAGGCGCCTGTGGGCGGGGAAAGCAGGGAATACGAGATTGATTAATGAGCGGCCGGCATATTCAAAGTAATTGTTGCCACGTATTCTCTGCACAGCTGTTCCTCGCCGCGCTGGTGATCGGGGAGCGGTAAGTATGAGAGAGGACTGCTCACTTCAGTCACTCGGGGGATTAGCAGTCACTGGTGAATCCTTCACAGGTGACCGCTAATCAGTACGCGGCACACAGACAGAGCCGCGGCATGACAATGAAGTCGGGTGAAGTTCACCCGAGTTCATTCTCATCGCGCAACTCTGTCTGCTGTCAGCCGACATGTATCAACGACATTGTGCAACACACAAACGGACATTCCACACGGACATTCCACGTACACATACACGGGCATTTTACACACAAACACGGACATTTTACTCGTACACACGGCTCGCATACGCCATCACACGGATGCCATACGTACCGGAGAAACGCCCCAAAAAAACGGAACACGGACCCGAAAAACGGACCGTGTCACACGGACGTTTTTTTTTGCGGAAGCGTGTTTTAGGCCTCAGACTGTAACATATTGGTCAACAAACTGCTGTAGGCTTTCTTACAGTTCTTTCACTTGAGAATATCATTTGTAGCATCCGTAAACACTTTTTTCATAGAAGGAATAAAAGGTCGGTTTGACAGCTTTTGATTACCATGAGCTGAGGCTCTATGTAGATTTTCATCAACGAGATAATGAATGACATACATTTGGTTCAGCTCTGATGATACCCTGAGAAAGTATACATGTTTCTTGAAGCCAGACAATGTTTGTTTTCTCATACCATTTGGGTCTTTAAGATAGTAGTATTGTTTTATAACTACCGGCAAATGTTTAATCTGTGAATTCACATTAGAACCTTTGCAAATCCACCTGTACTGATCATACTTGAAATCCATTTGATGGCCTCTTTCCGGTGATTGTGAGCAGTACACATATACTTCTCCTCCTTTAGGCAATGCAGGCGGCATTGAAATAACTTTTGCTTCATTTAGTTCGATCTTACTAAGAAGTTTGAAAACTTCATCAAATGCTAATGGCTCATGCACCCCGATCATATATGGGGTGATTGTAGGTGACATTTTTCAGATTTTTCTGAACGATCTACCTCAGCCAGCAACAGTGAGTCGGTCTATAATCATCTCACTAGAATCAGAACTCCTAAAATGAAAGGGAATATGTCACCATTTTGACCTTTGTAAAGTATTCATATGGCCATACATGTTATTGATCTACTGAAAAGAATCCTACCTGTCTACCTCTTATCAGATGCCTTGTAGTGGAGAAATCATCTTTTATCACTTCACATAGATTAGCCGTTTCCAACCATGGGGTGGATGTTGCCTGGAAGATGGCTGCCTCCAGAGTTTGTTTTAAAGGAGGAGGGAGTTACCAGCGTGAGACAAGTAAGGCTAGTTTCACACTTGCGTTGAACGGCATCCGTTGCGTTGTGTGACGGATGCAACGGATGTGTTGCATATAGTGGCACAACGGATGCAACGGATGCTGAAAAACAACGCAATTCGGTTTTTTTTTGTTTTTTTTATTTTTACAGTTTTACCGTCGGCAGACTATTGTGAACGATCAGCTGATCACTAACAGTAGCCGGCCACCGGGTAATCAGCCGATCACTCACAGTAGCCGGCCACCGGGTGATCAGCAGATCACTCACAGTAGCCGGCCACCGGGTGATCAGCCGCTCACTCACAGTAGCCGGTCGCCGGGTGATCAGCCGATCAGTCACAGTAGCCGGCCGTCAGGTGATCAGCTGATCATTCGGTCGCCGACAATGTGTGTGGGGGGCGGAGTGCGGTGGGTGGAGCCGAGCAGGGCCATGGCTGAGGACGTCAGTGCCGCGGGGACTGCATCGCTGGGGGACAGGTGAGTGAGTGGGAGAGTGTGTGTGTGTGTGTGTGCGCGTGCGATTGTGTGTGTGTGTGTGTGCGTGCGTGCTATTGTGTGTGTGTATACATACGAGTGCGGGGAGGGGGTGGAGCCGAGCAGGGAAGTGTCGGGTTCCTTTGTTACCCGATGTGTACCCTGGTTACGGGTGGAGGGAGCCAGAGAGAGCATGCGCAGTGAAGTCCAAAGGATTCCGCTGCTCAAAAAAAGTTACATGCTGCGTTCCTTCCGCCCGACGCAGCATCAAAATAACGACGCTGTGTCGTCCGGCGGATGCAACGCTGACAGTTGCGTTACAGTGCGTCATCCATACAAGTCTATGGAAAATAGCGCAGTGCGTTAACGGACTGCGCTATTCTCCATAGTGACGGACTCCGCTGAACGCAAGTGTGAAACTAGCCTAACTGACACAGAACAAGAGAACTTAAATTTAAGTTCTTGCAAACACACTTTTTGCATCTCACGGAGCTCTGCTATATTGAAACAATGTTGCACCCTGTCTGCCTGTGAGATGGAAGCTTAAAGGGAACCTATCAGGTAGTTTAGATTACCTAAGGCTGGTTTCACATCACAATTTTTTCCTGTATGTGGGGATGCTATATTTTGCAGGGCCCCATGGACAGGAAAGGACACCATCACATGTGACCTCCACATTCCATTTCTGTGTCCGTGTTCGTGATTTTCACGGATCGGAACACAGAAAGGCCGAGCCTGCAAAGCGCAGGCAAGCGGGGCACTTTAACTCCCACATTGCAGGAGTGAAGCAAGTGTTAAAAAAAAAAAAAAAAAATCCTCACCTCTCCGGCGTGTGTCCCGCGATGCCCTTCATCTATTCCGAGCTTAAGGACCTGGCAGGGCTACCCGATCAGCTGATCAGTCACATGAACGCATTTCATCATCATTCCACACCTATAATGCTCAGGTAACATAATATACACCTGGTTATATGGCATATGCGTTCATTCTCCTATTATCTACAGATATTTCATGATCATTCCACACCTATAATGCTCAGGTAACATAATATACACCTGGTTATATGGCATATGTGTTCATTCTCCTCAGGTAACATAATATACACCTGGTTATATGGCATATGTGTTCATTCTCCTATTATCTACAGATATTTCATGATCATTCCACACCTATAATGCTCAGGTAACGTAAGATACACCTGGTTATATGCCATATGCATTCATTCTCCTATTATCTACAGATATTTCATGATCATTCCACACCTATAATGCTCAGGTAACATAATACACACCTGGTTATATGCCATATGTGTTCATTCTCCTATTATCTACAGATATTTCATGATCATTCCATACCTATAATGCTCAGGTAACATAATATACACCTGGTTATATGCCATATGCGTTCATTCTCCTATTATCTACAGATATTTCATGATCATTCCACACCTATAATGCTCAGGTAACATAATATACACCTGGTTATATGGCATATGCGTTCATTCTCCTATTATCTACAGATATTTCATGATCATTCCACACCTATAATGCTCAGGTAACGTAACATACACCTGGTTATATGCCATATGTGTTCATTCTCCTATTATCTACAGATATTTCATGATCATTCCACACCTATAATGCTCAGGTAACATAATATACACCTGGTTATATGCCATATGCGTTCATTCTCCTATTATCTACATATATTTCATGATCATTCCACACCTATAATGCTCAGGTAACGTAATATACACCTGGTTATATGCCATATGCGTTCATTCTCCTATTATCTACAGATATTTCATGATCATTCCACACCTATAATGCTCAGGTAACATAATATACACCTGGTTATATGGCATATGTGTTCATTCTCCTATTATCTACAGATATTTCATGATCATTCCACACCTATAATGCTCAGGTAACGTAATATACACCTGGTTATATGCCATATGCATTCATTCTCCTATTATCTACAGATATTTGTCACGCTCCCCGGGTCCTCTGCTCCGCTTCCCGGCTTACCTGCCACGCTCCCCGCTCTCCAGCCTCCATCGCCCGCGCTTCCCAGGCCTCCTGGTCCCCGCTCCCGGCGCCCGTCGGCTTCCCAGCCCGGCTCTGCTGCGTCCTCCTCTCAGCTTCCTGCCCTGGCTTCTGGCACCCGGGCCGCGCGCATGCGCATTAGGGCGCGCGCGCGGTCACTGACCCTTTCTTAAAGGGCCAATGACCACTGACAGGAAATGAAGCACACAGGTACGGGGTATAAAGGGGTGCAATGTCCAAGGGGGCGGGGCCTGATCTTCGTGTTTCCCAAGCTAGGAGTCAGGTCTCCTTGTGTTCCTGTGAGATACTTACCTCTCTCTCTTCTAGAGCCGATCCTGCATTGCCATCCGGTCCTGCCGTATCCCGAACCCCGAACGCTGCCTATATGCCATCCTGACAGTCCGCACCATCTCTGTTCCCTGCGGTGACCCGTCATCTCGCTCCAACGGTTCCGGACCCCGCCTGACATCATCCCGGCTTCCGAACCTGAGCTCCGTCACCCGGACCACCATCAGTGACCCCGTGGTTCCAGGGACTTCTCCATTGTGCTCTTGTGCGCGGACTGTTCTGCTACCTATAGTGCTCCGGCTACCGGACTCCTTTCCCTCATCGGGGAGTTCGGCCCAGTGGATCCACCTCCCGGGTCTGCCCATCCACCTGGCCCTAACAGTAAGATCAGGCCATGGATCCCGTCGAAGCACTAGCGGCCTTGCATGAGGAACTCCAACGCCAGCGTGAAGTCCAGACCCGCATGCTGAACTTTATGACTTCCGTGGACGCCCGCTTGAACACGCTACAAGCATCGGTCACGTCTTCAGCACCTCCGGCCTCCACTAGTCAATCCACGGCTCCCGCTCCCGTGGCAGCCTCCTCGGATGCTTCCAGACTTCGTTTGGCCTCACCACCCCGGTACGCCGGAGATCCCAAGACCTGCAGGGGGTTTATAAACCAATGCTCCCTCCATTTCACGCAGCTGCCGCATTTGTTTGCCTCCGACCAAGCCAAGGTCGCCTTCATAATGTCTCACCTAGAGGGCGAGGCACTGGCGTGGATGAACCCCTTGTGGGAGAAGGAGGACCCTATGACCAAGAACCTCCAGGAGTTCCTGCAGGCTTTTCGCGGCACCTTTGACGAGCCCGGACGCGCCTCCGCGTCTGCTTCATCTCTTCTCCGGTTACGTCAGGGAACTCTGACGGTGGGTCAATACGCCATCCGTTTCCGCACCTTGGCTTCGGAACTCGGGTGGAATAACGAGGCCCTAACCGCCGCCTTCTGGGAAGGACTCTCGGGTCGAATCAAAGATGAGCTGGCTGGTCGTGACGTACCGTCCACCCTGGACGCCCTGATTACCCTAGCGACTCGAGTGGACATTCGCTTTCAGGAGCGGTCCAAAGAGGTGTCCCGTGAGAGACGCCCGGTACGGCATTCCTCTCCTCCGCAGAAGTCCGCCGTACTCCAGTCAACGGCATCTGGTGTCTCCGTCCATGAGCCCATGCAGGTCGACCGTGTGCGACAGTCTGAACAACGTCGAGCAGAGCGGCTCGCCAAGGGTCTCTGCTTCTACTGCGGAGAGGGCACACACCTGCTACGCTCCTGTCCAGAGAGGCCGGGAAACTCCAAAGCCTAGGGTCGGTAGGAGAGGCCACCCTAGGTGCTGGGACTCTCTCAGACCCGGTTATGTGGACTGTACAAGTGACAACGGGAGAGACGCGGTTCACGGCTGAGGCGTACCTCGATTCTGGGGCAGCAGGCAATTTCATCCAGCAGGCCACGGTGGACAAGTACCAGGTGCCTGTTACTCCACTCGACAAACCCCTCGTGATTGCCTCTGTGGATGGGAGACCCCTCTCTGATACCATCTCCTGGATCACCAGGCCGGTTGAATTGCGTATCGGTCCTCTGCACACCGAGAACATCGCTCTCTACGTCCTCCCACACATGTCACATCAAATCCTGCTGGGCCTTCCTTGGTTACGGACACACGAACCTTCAGTCAGCTGGGGCACTGGTGAAATCACTCGATGGGGCTCTTCTTGCCATGAGAACTGTCTGAAGACCATACAACCCATCCGGCGACCTCCGGTTCCAGACTCCCTACCGGGACTACCCTCAGCCTATTGGTCCTTCGCGGACGTCTTTGATAAGAAGGAGTCAGAGGTACTTCCGCCACATCGTCCTTACGATTGTGCCATTGACCTGCTCCCGGGAACTACACCACCTCGAGGACGGATATATCCACTGTCTCCAGCCGAAACAAGGGCCATGTCTTCTTACATCACAGAGAGCCTGGCAAGGGGATTCATTCGGAGATCCTCCTCTCCTGCTGGAGCAGGCTTCTTCTTCGTAAAGAAGAAAGAGGGCGACTTACGCCCATGCATAGACTACCGGGGATTGAACCAAATCACCGTAAAAAACAAGTATCCCCTGCCGCTCATCCCCGAATTGTTTGATCGGCTCAGAGGAGCTCGCGTGTTCACCAAATTGGATCTTCGGGGTGCCTACAACCTGGTCCGTATCCGCTCGGGGGATGAATGGAAGACCGCGTTTAACACTCGCGATTGGCACTATGAATACTGCGTGATGCCCTTCGGCCTGTGTAACGCACCAGCAGTCTTCCAAGAATTAGTGAACGACGTGTTCCGGGACCTTCTCTACGTCTGTGTGGTGGTATATCTGGATGACATCCTTGTCTTCTCTCCGGACCTTCAGACCCACCGAGAGAACGTGCAACTGGTTCTACAAAGACTGAGAGAGAATCGTCTGTACGCCAAGTACGAGAAGTGTGTCTTCGAACAGTCTTCTCTCCCCTTCCTGGGTTACCTCATCACCGATACCGGACTGCAGATGGATCCAAAGAAGGTCTCTTCCATTCTTAACTGGCCTCCTCCTTCTGGACTGAAGGCAATCCAACGCTTTCTGGGATTCGCCAACTATTACCGCCAGTTCATCCCTCATTTCTCTGCTCTGACTGCTCCTCTCTCCGCCTTGACCAAGAAGGGGGCTAATCCAAAGGACTGGTCACCTGCGGCCGACGCCGCGTTTGGCTCCCTAAAGCGGGCCTTTGCCTCCTCTCCTGTACTCCACCGTCCGGAGTTAAACCGCCAGTTCACCTTGGAGGTGGATGCCTCCTCCTCGGGAGCCGGAGCAGTGCTCATGCAGAAGTCCTCCTCCGGGAAGATGGTGACTTGCGGTTTCTTCTCCAAGAGCTTCTCAGCGCCTGAACGCAATTACACCATCGGTGACCGAGAACTATTGGCAGTCAAACTGGCTCTGGAGGAATGGCGTTATCTTCTGGAAGGAGCAGTGTACCCCGTTATAATTTACACGGACCACAAGAACCTGGAATACCTGCGGTCTGCTCAGCGACTGAACCCACGGCAAGCCAGGTGGTCCTTATTCTTTGCCCGGTTCGATTTCCAGCTCCATTTCCGACCCGCGAACAAGAACGTACGCGCTGATGCCTTGTCTAGGTCTTTCATGCCCATGGAGCAGGAAGAGGAGACATCCCAACCCATCATCTGTCCAAGTAAGATTATTCCGGTGGCTCCTGTCACCCTGGCCCAGATACCGCCCGGGAAGACCTATGTCTCTGAGACTGACAGGCAAAAAGTGTTACACTGGGGCCATGCCTCGAAAACAGCCGGTCATGCTGGCCAGAAAAGAACTTGGACTGCGATTGTACGTCATTATTGGTGGCCATCCCTTCGCACGGACGTCGCCTCTTTTGTCTCTGCCTGCTCCTCTTGTGCCAGGAACAAGACGCCCAAACACCTGCCATATGGCCGTCTTCTGCCTCTGCCTATACCCTCAGTTCCCTGGCAACACATTGCGATGGACTTTATTACGGACTTGCCATTGTCCTCCGGACACACAGTCATATGGTTTGTGGTGGATCGGTTCTCTAAAATGGCCCATTTCGTCCCTATGGCTGGACTGCCCTCTGCCCAGGAACTCGCGGACGACTATATACATCACATCTTCCGCTTGCATGGCTTCCCATCACACATTGTGTCCAACAGAGGAACTCAGTTTACCTCCCGCTTCTGGAGGGCTCTCTGTAAACATCTGGGAGTAACTCTGGACTTTTCTTCAGCCTACCATCCTCAGTCGAACGGCCAAGTGGAACGGGTCAATCAGATTTTGACCTCTTTCTTACGTCACTACGTCAACGCCCATCATGACGATTGGTCCACGCTTCTTCCTTGGGCTGAATTCTCCCATAATCACCACGTCAGTGAGTCCTCCTCCAGTTCTCCCTTCCATGTCGTCTACGGACTTCAGCCTTCGGTCCCATTGCCTGTATCCTCTTCCTCGGATGTCCCTGCTGCTGATGCGGTAGTCCGTGACTTTACAACCATTTGGGACTCAGTTAAGGCGTCCCTTGCACGTGCATCCCTGCGGATGAAGAGACACGCAGACAAGAGACGTCTGGATCCTCCGTGTTTCTCCCCCGGAGATCTCGTCTGGCTTGCTTCCAAGTACGTCCGATTGAAGTTACCATCTTACAAGCTGGGTCCTCGCTACATCGGACCGTTTAAAGTCCTCGGCAAGATCAATGAGGTCTCCTACAAACTGCGGCTCCCGGCCACGATGAGGATACCCAACTCCTTCCACGTCTCTCTGCTCAAGCCGGTTGTCCTTGGTCCCTTCTCCACTGCTGCCAGTCCGGCTCCTCCTCCTATTGCTGATGACGACATCTATGCGGTAAGGGATATCGTGGCCATGAAGACCGTACGGGGTCGACAGTTCTTTCTGGTGGACTGGGCAGGGCATGGTCCTGAGGATAGGTCCTGGGAGCCCAGAGAGAATGTGGGTACTCCTCTGATCCGTGCCTTCCTGTCCCGGTTGCGGGGAGGGGGGCGTGGGGGGGGTACTGTCACGCTCCCCGGGTCCTCTGCTCAGCTTCCCGGCTCACCTGCCACGCTCCCCGCTCTCCAGCCTCCATCGCCCGCGCTTCCCAGGCCTCCTGGTCCCCGCTCCCGGCGCCCGTCGGCTTCCCAGCCCCAGCCCGGCTCTGCTGCGTCCTCCTCTCAGCTTCCTGCCCTGGCTTCTGGCACCCGGGCCGCGCGCATGCGCATTAGGGCGCGCGCGCGGTCACTGACCCTTTCTTAAAGGGCCAGTGACCACTGACAGGAAATGAAGCACACAGGTACGGGGTATAAAGGGGTGCAATGTCCAAGGGGGCGGGGCCTGATCTTCGTGTTTCCCAAGCTAGGAGTCAGGTCTCCTTGTGTTCCTGTGAGATACTTACCTCTCTCTCTTCTAGAGCCGATCCTGCATTGCCATCCGGTCCTGCCGTATCCCGAACCCCGAACGCTGCCTATCTGCCATCCTGACAGTCCGCACCATCTCTGTTCCCTGCGGTGACCCGTCATCTCGCTCCAACGGTTCCGGAACCCGCCTGACATCATCCCGGCTTCCGAACCTGAGCTCCGTCACCCGGACCACCATCAGTGACCCCGTGGTTCCAGGGACTTCTCCATTGTGCTCTTGTGCGCGGACTGTTCTGCTACCTATAGTGCTCCGGCTACCGGACTCCTTTCCCTCATCGGGGAGTTCGGCCCAGTGGATCCACCTCCCGGGTCTGCCCATCCACCTGGCCCTAACAGTAAGATCAGGCCATGGATCCCGCCGAAGCACTAGCGGCCTTGCATGAGGAACTCCAACGCCAGCGTGAAGTCCAGACCCGCATGCTGAACTTTATGACTTCCGTGGACGCCCGCTTGAACACGCTACAAGCATCGGTCACGTCTTCAGCACCTCCGGCCTCCACTAGTCAATCCACGGCTCCCGCTCCCGTGGCAGCCTCCTCGGATGCTTCCAGACTTCGTTTGGCCTCACCACCCCGGTACGCCGGAGATCCCAAGACCTGCAGGGGGTTTATAAACCAATGCTCCCTCCATTTCACGCAGCTGCCGCATTTGTTTGCCTCCGACCAAGCCAAGGTCGCCTTCATAATGTCTCACCTAGAGGGCGAGGCACTGGCGTGGATGAACCCCTTGTGGGAGAAGGAGGACCCTATGACCAAGAACCTCCAGGAGTTCCTGCAGGCTTTTCGCGGCACCTTTGACGAGCCCGGACGCGCCTCCGCGTCTGCTTCATCTCTTCTCCGGTTACGTCAGGGAACTCTGACGGTGGGTCAATACGCCATCCGTTTCCGCACCTTGGCTTCGGAACTCGGGTGGAATAACGAGGCCCTAACCGCCGCCTTCTGGGAAGGACTCTCGGGTCGAATCAAAGATGAGCTGGCTGGTCGTGACGTACCGTCCACCCTGGACGCCCTGATTACCCTAGCGACTCGAGTGGACATTCGCTTTCAGGAGCGGTCCAAAGAGGTGTCCCGTGAGAGACGCCCGGTACGGCATTCCTCTCCTCCGCAGAAGTCCGCCGTACTCCAGTCAACGGCATCTGGTGTCTCCGTCCATGAGCCCATGCAGGTCGACCGTGTGCGACAGTCTGAACAACGTCGAGCAGAGCGGCTCGCCAAGGGTCTCTGCTTCTACTGCGGAGAGGGCACACACCTGCTACGCTCCTGTCCAGAGAGGCCGGGAAACTCCAAAGCCTAGGGTCGGTAGGAGAGGCCACCCTAGGTGCTGGGACTCTCTCAGACCCGGTTATGTGGACTGTACAAGTGACAACGGGAGAGACGCGGTTCACGGCTGAGGCGTACCTCGATTCTGGGGCAGCAGGCAATTTCATCCAGCAGGCCACGGTGGACAAGTACCAGGTGCCTGTTACTCCACTCGACAAACCCCTCGTGATTGCCTCTGTGGATGGGAGACCCCTCTCTGACACCATCTCCTGGATCACCAGGCCGGTTGAATTGCGTATCGGTGCTCTGCACACCGAGAACATCGCTCTCTACGTCCTCCCACACATGTCACATCAAATCCTGCTGGGCCTTCCTTGGTTACGGACACACGAACCTTCAGTCAGCTGGGGCACTGGTGAAATCACTCGATGGGGCTCTTCTTGCCATGAGAACTGTCTGAAGACCATACAACCCATCCGGCGACCTCCGGTTCCAGACTCCCTACCGGGACTACCCTCAGCCTATTGGTCCTTCGCGGACGTCTTTGATAAGAAGGAGTCAGAGGTACTTCCGCCACATCGTCCTTACGATTGTGCCATTGACCTGCTCCCGGGAACTACACCACCTCGAGGACGGATATATCCACTGTCTCCAGCCGAAACAAGGGCCATGTCTTCTTACATCACAGAGAGCCTGGCAAGGGGATTCATTCGGAGATCCTCCTCTCCTGCTGGAGCAGGCTTCTTCTTCGTAAAGAAGAAAGAGGGCGACTTACGCCCATGCATAGACTACCGGGGATTGAACCAAATCACCGTAAAAAACAAGTATCCCCTGCCGCTCATCCCCGAATTGTTTGATCGGCTCAGAGGAGCTCGCGTGTTCACCAAGTTGGATCTTCGGGGTGCCTACAACCTGGTCCGTATCCGCTCGGGGGATGAATGGAAGACCACGTTTAACACTCGCGATTGGCACTATGAATACTGCGTGATGCCCTTCGGCCTGTGTAACGCACCAGCAGTCTTCCAAGAATTAGTGAACGACGTGTTCCGGGACCTTCTCTACGTCTGTGTGGTGGTATATCTGGATGACATCCTTGTCTTCTCTCCGGACCTTCAGACCCACCGAGAGAACGTGCAACTGGTTCTACAAAGACTGAGAGAGAATCGTCTGTACGCCAAGTACGAGAAGTGTGTCTTCGAACAGTCTTCTCTCCCCTTCCTGGGTTACCTCATCACCGATACCGGACTGCAGATGGATCCAAAGAAGGTCTCTTCCATTCTTAACTGGCCTCCTCCTTCTGGACTGAAGGCAATCCAACGCTTTCTGGGATTCGCCAACTATTACCGCCAGTTCATCCCTCATTTCTCTGCTCTGACTGCTCCTCTCTCCGCCTTGACCAAGAAGGGGGCTAATCCAAAGGACTGGTCACCTGCGGCCGACGCCGCGTTTGGCTCCCTAAAGCGGGCCTTTGCCTCCTCTCCTGTACTCCACCGTCCGGAGTTAAACCGCCAGTTCACCTTGGAGGTGGATGCCTCCTCCTCGGGAGCCGGAGCAGTGCTCATGCAGAAGTCCTCCTCCGGGAAGATGGTGACTTGCGGTTTCTTCTCCAAGAGCTTCTCAGCGCCTGAACGCAATTACACCATCGGTGACCGAGAACTATTGGCAGTCAAACTGGCTCTGGAGGAATGGCGTTATCTTCTGGAAGGAGCAGTGTACCCCGTTATAATTTACACGGACCACAAAAACCTGGAATACCTGCGGTCTGCTCAGCGACTGAACCCACGGCAAGCCAGGTGGTCCTTATTCTTTGCCCGGTTCGATTTCCAGCTCCATTTCCGACCCGCGAACAAGAACGTACGCGCTGATGCCTTGTCTAGGTCTTTCATGCCCATGGAGCAGGAAGAGGAGACATCCCAACCCATCATCTGTCCAAGTAAGATTATTCCGGTGGCTCCTGTCACCCTGGCCCAGATACCGCCCGGGAAGACCTATGTCTCTGAGACTGACAGGCAAAAAGTGTTACACTGGGGCCATGCCTCGAAAACAGCCGGTCTTGCTGGCCAGAAAAGAACTTGGACTGCGATTGTACGTCATTATTGGTGGCCATCCCTTCGCACGGACGTCGCCTCTTTTGTCTCTGCCTGCTCCTCTTGTGCCAGGAACAAGACGCCCAAACACCTGCCATATGGCCGTCTTCTGCCTCTGCCTATACCCTCAGTTCCCTGGCAACACATTGCGATGGACTTTATTACGGACTTGCCATTGTCCTCCGGACACACAGTCATATGGGTTGTGGTGGATCGGTTCTCTAAAATGGCCCATTTCGTCCCTATGGCTGGACTGCCCTCTGCCCAGGAACTCGCGGACGCCTATATACATCACATCTTCCGCTTGCATGGCTTCCCATCACACATTGTGTCCGACAGAGGAACTCAGTTTACCTCCCGCTTCTGGAGGGCTCTCTGTAAACATCTGGGAGTAACTCTGGACTTTTCTTCAGCCTACCATCCTCAGTCGAACGGCCAAGTGGAACGGGTCAATCAGATTTTGACCTCTTTCTTACGTCACTACGTCAACGCCCATCATGACGATTGGTCCACGCTTCTTCCTTGGGCTGAATTCTCCCATAATCACCACGTCAGTGAGTCCTCCTCCAGTTCTCCCTTCCATGTCGTCTACGGACTTCAGCCTTCGGTCCCATTGCCTGTATCCTCTTCCTCAGATGTCCCTGCTGCTGATGCGGTAGTCCGTGACTTTACAACCATTTGGGACTCAGTTAAGGCGTCCCTTGCACGTGCATCCCTGCGGATGAAGAGACACGCAGACAAGAGACGTCTGGATCCTCCGTGTTTCTCCCCCGGAGATCTCGTCTGGCTTGCTTCCAAGTACGTCCGATTGAAGTTACCATCTTACAAGCTGGGTCCTCGCTACATCGGACCGTTTAAAGTCCTCGGCAAGATCAATGAGGTCTCCTACAAACTGCGGCTCCCGGCCACGATGAGGATACCCAACTCCTTCCACGTCTCTCTGCTCAAGCCGGTTGTCCTTGGTCCCTTCTCCACTGCTGCCAGTCCGGCTCCTCCTCCTATTGCTGATGACGACATCTATGCGGTAAGGGATATCGTGGCCATGAAGACCGTACGGGGTCGACAGTTCTTTCTGGTGGACTGGGCAGGGCATGGTCCTGAGGATAGGTCCTGGGAGCCCAGAGAGAATGTGGGTACTCCTCTGATCCGTGCCTTCCTGTCCCGGTTGCGGGGAAGGGTGCGTGGGGGGGGTACTGTCACGCTCCCCGGGTCCTCTGCTCCGCTTCCCGGCTCACCTGCCACGCTCCCCGCTCTCCAGCCTCCATCGCCCGCGCTTCCCAGGCCTCCTGGTCCCCGCTCCCGGCGCCCGTCGGCTTCCCAGCCCCAGCCCGGCTCTGCTGCGTCCTCCTCTCAGCTTCCTGCCCTGGCTTCTGGCACCCGGGCCGCGCGCATGCGCATTAGGGCGCGCGCGCGGTCACTGACCCTTTCTTAAAGGGCCAGTGACCACTGACAGGAAATGAAGCACACAGGTACGGGGTATAAAGGGGTGCAATGTCCAAGGGGGCGGGGCCTGATCTTCGTGTTTCCCAAGCTAGGAGTCAGGTCTCCTTGTGTTCCTGTGAGATACTTACCTCTCTCTCTTCTAGAGCCGATCCTGCATTGCCATCCGGTCCTGCCGTATCCCGAACCCCGAACGCTGCCTATCTGCCATCCTGACAGTCCGCACCATCTCTGTTCCCTGCGGTGACCCGTCATCTCGCTCCAACGGTTCCGGACCCCGCCTGACATCATCCCGGCTTCCGAACCTGAGCTCCGTCACCCGGACCACCATCAGTGACCCCGTGGTTCCAGGGACTTCTCCATTGTGCTCTTGTGCGCGGACTGTTCTGCTACCTATAGTGCTCCGGCTACCGGACTCCTTTCCCTCATCGGGGAGTTCGGCCCAGTGGATCCACCTCCCGGGTCTGCCCATCCACCTGGCCCTAACAATATTTCATGATCATTCCACACCTATAATGCTCAGGTAACATAATACACACCTGGTTATATGCCATATGTGTTCATTCTCCTATTATCTACAGATATTTCATGATCATTCCATACCTATAATGCTCAGGTAACATAATACACACCTGGTTATATGCCATATGCGTTCATTCTCCTATTATCTACAGATATTTCATGATCATTCCACACCTATAATGCTCAGGTAACATAATATACACCTGGTTATATGGCATATGCGTTCATTCTCCTATTATCTACAGATATTTCATGATCATTCCACACCTATAATGCTCAGGTAACGTAATATACACCTGGTTATATGCCATATGTGTTCATTCTCCTATTATCTACAGATATTTCATGATCATTCCACACCTATAATGCTCAGGTAACATAATATACACCTGGTTATATGCCATATGCGTTCATTCTCCTATTATCTACATATATTTCATGATCATTCCACACCTATAATGCTCAGGTAACGTAATATACACCTGGTTATATGCCATATGCATTCATTCTCCTATTATCTACAGATATTTCATGATCATTCCATACCTATAATGCTCAGGTAACATAATATACACTTGGTTATATGCCATATGTGTTCATTCTCCTATTATCTACATATATTTCATGATCATTCCACACCTATAATGCTCAGGTAACATAATATACACCTGGTTATATGCCATATGTGTTCATTCTCCTATTATCTACATATATTTCATGATCATTCCACACCTATAATGCTCAGGTAACATAATACACACCTGGTTATATGCCATATGTGTTCATTCTCCTATTATCTACAGATATTTCATGATCATTCCATACCTATAATGCTCAGGTAACATAATACACACCTGGTTATATGCCATATGCGTTCATTCTCCTATTATCTACAGATATTTCATGATCATTCCACACCTATAATGCTCAGGTAACATAATATACACCTGGTTATATGGCATATGCGTTCATTCTCCTATTATCTACAGATATTTCATGATCATTCCACACCTATAATGCTCAGGTAACATAATACACACCTGGTTATATGCCATATGTGTTCATTCTCCTATTATCTACAGATATTTCATGATCATTCCATACCTATAATGCTCAGGTAACATAATACACACCTGGTTATATGCCATATGCATTCATTCTCCTATTATCTACAGATATTTGTCACGCTCCCCGGGTCCTCTGCTCCGCTTCCCGGCTCACCTGCCACGCTCCCCGCTCTCCAGCCTCCATCGCCCGCGCTTCCCAGGCCTCCTGGTCCCCGCTCCCGGCGCCCGTCGGCTTCCCAGCCGCAGCCCGGCTCTGCTGTGTCCTCCTCTCAGCTTCCTGCCCTGGCTTCTGGCACCCGGGCCGCGCGCATGCGCATTAGGGCGCGCGCGCGCGGTCACTGACCCTTTCTTAAAGGGCCAGTGACCACTGACAGGAAATGAAGCACACAGGTACGGGGTATAAAGGGGTGCAATGTCCAAGGGGGCGGGGCCTGATCTTCGTGTTTCCCAAGCTAGGAGTCAGGTCTCCTTGTGTTCCTGTGAGATACTTACCTCTCTCTCTTCTAGAGCCGATCCTGCATTGCCATCCGGTCCTGCCGTATCCCGAACCCCGAACGCTGCCTATCTGCCATCCTGACAGTCCGCACCATCTCTGTTCCCTGCGGTGACCCGTCATCTCGCTCCAACGGTTCCGGACCCCGCCTGACATCATCCCGGCTTCCGAACCTGAGCTCCGTCACCCGGACCACCATCAGTGACCCCGTGGTTCCAGGGACTTCTCCATTGTGCTCTTGTGCGCGGACTGTTCTGCTACCTATAGTGCTCCGGCTACCGGACTCCTTTCCCTCATCGGGGAGTTCGGCCCAGTGGATCCACCTCCCGGGTCTGCCCATCCACCTGGCCCTAACAATATTTCATGATCATTCCACACCTATAATGCTCAGGTAACATAATACACACCTGGTTATATGCCATATGTGTTCATTCTCCTATTATCTACAGATATTTCATGATCATTCCATACCTATAATGCTCAGGTAACATAATACACACCTGGTTATATGCCATATGCGTTCATTCTCCTATTATCTACAGATATTTCATGATCATTCCACACCTATAATGCTCAGGTAACATAATATACACCTGGTTATATGGCATATGCGTTCATTCTCCTATTATCTACAGATATTTCATGATCATTCCACACCTATAATGCTCAGGTAACGTAATATACACCTGGTTATATGCCATATGTGTTCATTCTCCTATTATCTACAGATATTTCATGATCATTCCACACCTATAATGCTCAGGTAACATAATATACACCTGGTTATATGCCATATGCGTTCATTCTCCTATTATCTACATATATTTCATGATCATTCCACACCTATAATGCTCAGGTAACGTAATATACACCTGGTTATATGCCATATGCATTCATTCTCCTATTATCTACAGATATTTCATGATCATTCCATACCTATAATGCTCAGGTAACATAATATACACTTGGTTATATGCCATATGTGTTCATTCTCCTATTATCTACATATATTTCATGATCATTCCACACCTATAATGCTCAGGTAACATAATATACACCTGGTTATATGCCATATGTGTTCATTCTCCTATTATCTACATATATTTCATGATCATTCCACACCTATAATGCTCAGGTAACATAATACACACCTGGTTATATGCCATATGTGTTCATTCTCCTATTATCTACAGATATTTCATGATCATTCCATACCTATAATGCTCAGGTAACATAATACACACCTGGTTATATGCCATATGCGTTCATTCTCCTATTATCTACAGATATTTCATGATCATTCCACACCTATAATGCTCAGGTAACATAATATACACCTGGTTATATGGCATATGCGTTCATTCTCCTATTATCTACAGATATTTCATGATCATTCCACACCTATAATGCTCAGGTAACATAATACACACCTGGTTATATGCCATATGTGTTCATTCTCCTATTATCTACAGATATTTCATGATCATTCCATACCTATAATGCTCAGGTAACATAATACACACCTGGTTATATGCCATATGCATTCATTCTCCTATTATCTACAGATATTTGTCACGCTCCCCGGGTCCTCTGCTCCGCTTCCCGGCTCACCTGCCACGCTCCCCGCTCTCCAGCCTCCATCGCCCGCGCTTCCCAGGCCTCCTGGTCCCCGCTCCCGGCGCCCGTCGGCTTCCCAGCCGCAGCCCGGCTCTGCTGTGTCCTCCTCTCAGCTTCCTGCCCTGGCTTCTGGCACCCGGGCCGCGCGCATGCGCATTAGGCGCGCGCGCGCGGTCACTGACACTTTCTTAAAGGGCCAGTGACCACTGACAGGAAATGAAGCACACAGGTACGGGGTATAAAGGGGTGCAATGTCCAAGGGGGCGGGGCCTGATCTTCGTGTTTCCCAAGCTAGGAGTCAGGTCTCCTTGTGTTCCTGTGAGATACTTACCTCTCTCTCTTCTAGAGCCGATCCTGCATTGCCATCCGGTCCTGCCGTATCCCGAACCCCGAACGCTGCCTATATGCCATCCTGACAGTCCGCACCATCTCTGTTCCCTGCGGTGACCCGTCATCTCGCTCCAACGGTTCCGGACCCCGCCTGACATCATCCCGGCTTCCGAACCTGAGCTCCGTCACCCGGACCACCATCAGTGACCCCGTGGTTCCAGGGACTTCTCCATTGTGCTCTTGTGCGCAGACTGTTCTGCTACCTATAGTGCTCCGGCTACCGGACTCCTTTCCCTCATCGGGGAGTTCGGCCCAGTGGATCCACCTCCCGGGTCTGCCCATCCACCTGGCCCTAACAATATTTCATGATCATTCCACACCTATAATGCTCAGGTAACATAATACACACCTGGTTATATGCCATATGTGTTCATTCTCCTATTATCTACAGATATTTCATGATCATTCCACACCTATAATGCTCAGGTAACATAATATACACCTGGTTATATGGCATATGCGTTCATTCTCCTATTATCTACAGATATTTCATGATCATTCCACACCTATAATGCTCAGGTAACGTAATATACACCTGGTTATATGCCATATGTGTTCATTCTCCTATTATCTACAGATATTTCATGATCATTCCACACCTATAATGCTCAGGTAACATAATATACACCTGGTTATATGCCATATGCGTTCATTCTCCTATTATCTACATATATTTCATGATCATTCCACACCTATAATGCTCAGGTAACGTAATATACACCTGGTTATATGCCATATGCATTCATTCTCCTATTATCTACAGATATTTCATGATCATTCCATACCTATAATGCTCAGGTAACATAATATACACTTGGTTATATGCCATATGTGTTCATTCTCCTATTATCTACATATATTTCATGATCATTCCACACCTATAATGCTCAGGTAACATAATATACACCTGGTTATATGCCATATGTGTTCATTCTCCTATTATCTACATATATTTCATGATCATTCCACACCTATAATGCTCAGGTAACATAATACACACCTGGTTATATGCCATATGTGTTCATTCTCCTATTATCTACAGATATTTCATGATCATTCCATACCTATAATGCTCAGGTAACGTAATATACACCTGGTTATATGCCATATGTGTTCATTCTCCTATTATCTACAGATATTTCATGATCATTCCACACCTATAATGCTCAGGTAACATAATATACACCTGGTTATATGCCATATGCGTTCATTCTCCTATTATCTACATATATTTCATGATCATTCCACACCTATAATGCTCAGGTAACGTAATATACACCTGGTTATATGCCATATGCATTCATTCTCCTATTATCTACAGATATTTCATGATCATTCCATACCTATAATGCTCAGGTAACATAATATACACTTGGTTATATGCCATATGTGTTCATTCTCCTATTATCTACATATATTTCATGATCATTCCACACCTATAATGCTCAGGTAACATAATATACACCTGGTTATATGCCATATGTGTTCATTCTCCTATTATCTACATATATTTCATGATCATTCCACACCTATAATGCTCAGGTAACATAATACACACCTGGTTATATGCCATATGTGTTCATTCTCCTATTATCTACAGATATTTCATGATCATTCCATACCTATAATGCTCAGGTAACATAATACACACCTGGTTATATGCCATATGTGTTCATTCTCCTATTATCTACAGATATTTCATGATCATTCCATACCTATAATGCTCAGGTAACATAATATACACCTGGTTATATGGCATATGCGTTCATTCTCCTATTATCTACAGATATTTCCTGATCATTCCACACCTATAATGCTCAGGTAACATAATACACACCTGGTTATATGCCATATGCGTTCATTCTCCTATTATCTACAGATATTTCATGATCATTCCACACCTATAATGCTCAGGTAACATAATACACACCTGGTTATATGCCATATGTGTTCATTCCCCTATTATCTACATATATTTCCTGATCATTCCACACCTATAATGCTCAGGTAACATAATATACACCTGGTTATATGCCATATGCGTTCATTCTACTGTAATCTATAGATATTTCATGATCATTCCACACCTATAATGCTCAGGTAACGTAATATACACCTGGATATATGCCATATGCGTTCATTCTACTGTAATCTATAGATATTTCATGATCATTCCATACCTATAATGCTCAGGTAACATAATATACACCTGGTTATATGGCATATGCGTTCATTCTCCTATTATCTACAGATATTTCATGATCATTCCACACCTATAATGCTCAGGTAACATAATACACACCTGGTTATATGCCATATGTGTTCATTCTCCTATTATCTACAGATATTTCATGATCATTCCATACCTATAATGCTCAGGTAACATAATACACACCTGGTTATATGCCATATGTGTTCATTCTCCTATTATCTACAGATATTTCATGATCATTCCATACCTATAATGCTCAGGTAACATAATATACACCTGGTTATATGGCATATGCGTTCATTCTCCTATTATCTACAGATATTTCCTGATCATTCCACACCTATAATGCTCAGGTAACATAATACACACCTGGTTATATGCCATATGCGTTCATTCTCCTATTATCTACAGATATTTCATGATCATTCCACACCTATAATGCTCAGGTAACATAATACACACCTGGTTATATGCCATATGTGTTCATTCCCCTATTATCTACATATATTTCCTGATCATTCCACACCTATAATGCTCAGGTAACATAATATACACCTGGTTATATGCCATATGCGTTCATTCTACTGTAATCTATAGATATTTCATGATCATTCCACACCTATAATGCTCAGGTAACGTAATATACACCTGGATATATGCCATATGCGTTCATTCTACTGTAATCTATAGATATTTCATGATCATTCCACACCTATAATGCTCAGGTAACATAATATACACCTGGATATATGCCATATGCGTTCATTCTTCTATTATCTACAGATATTTCATGATCATTCCACACCTATAATGCTCAGGTAACATAATACACACCTGGTTATATGCCATATGTGTTCATTCTCCTATTATCTACAGATATTTCATGATCATTCCATACCTATAATGCTCAGGTAACATAATATACACCTGGTTATATGGCATATGCGTTCATTCTCCTATTATCTACAGATATTTCATGATCATTCCACACCTATAATGCTCAGGTAATATAATATACACCTGGTTATATGGCATATGCGTTCATTCTCCTATTATCTACAGATATTTCATGATCATTCCACACCTATAATGCTCAGGTAACATAATATACACCTGGTTATATGCCATATGTGTTCATTCTCCTATTATCTACATATATTTCATGATCAGTCCACACCTATAATGTTCATTCCATGTCTAACTTGCCAAAGAAACCTTTTATACATCTACATAATATACACCTATTAAGTTATTATCCTCATTCTTTTTATTTATTCCTTTTCATCATTCTTTTTAGTATGTCCCTGTATTAGCGCCAGATTGTGCCGGATGGCCTTGCGTTGCATACGGCGTCTGCCGGACGTTTTTTATCTCTGATCTGTCGTCATCCGGCAAAAAACGCATTACAGTGATGGATCCGTTTTTTTAATCTGAGCATGCTCAGATGATATGTGAATTTTCTCTCTCTGTTGATGTCGATCTCTCTGTCGGTTGGTCTCTCCCTCCCACCGCCTCTCTCATACTCACCGATCACCGGCACGCGGCGCTGCACGGCTGTCACACTGTGGTGGCTTCTCTTTTGAAAATGCCAGCCGCTCATTGGTTGCAGTCAGACACGCTTCCACGCTGAGTGACAGCTGTTTCACTGCAACCAATCACAGCCGCTGGTGGGCGGGTCTATATATCGTGCAGTACAATAAATAAATAATTTAAAAAAAAAAACGGCTTGCGGTCCCCCCAATTTTGATACCAGCCAGAGTAACGCCACATGGCTGAAGGCTGGTATTCTCAGGATGTCAATAATATCAGCCAGCAGCCGCCTGGAATTGCCACATCCATTAGATGCGACAGTCCCGGGACTCTACCCGGCTCATCCCGAATTGCCCTGGTGTGGTGGCAATCGGGGTAATAAGGAATTAATGACAGTCCATAGCTGCCACTAAGTCCTAGGTTAATCAAGGCAGGCGTCTATGAGACACCCCCCATGATTAATCTATAGTGAAAGTAAATAAACACAAACACCGAAAAATCCTTTATTTGAAATAAAAGACAAAAAAACCCACCCTCTTTCACCACTTTATTAAAATCCCCAAATACCCCTCCAGGTCCGACGTAATCCATACGAGCTCCCACAACGCTTTCAGCTCTGCTACATGAAGCTGACAGAGAGCGGCCACAGACAACGACTGCTCTCTGTCAGCTCCACGGAGCAACTGAAGTGAGTCACGTTGTCAGCGGTTACGTCACTCAGGGAGTGTAGGTGTGAGTGCGGTGATGATGGGGGCAGTAGTGCCGGTGTGTGTCCGGTGATGTCAGTAGTGCAGGTGTGTGAGTGGTGATGATGGGGGCGGTTGTGCCTGCGTGTGTGCAGTGATGATGGGGGCGGTAGTGCCTGCGTGTGTTCAGTGATGATGGGGGCGGTAGTGCCAGGGTGTGTGCAGTGATGATGGGTGCAGTAGTGCCGTGGTGTGTGCAGTGATAATGGGGGCGGTAGTGCCTGCATCTGTGCGGTGATGATGGGGGAGGTAGTGTCGGTGTGTGTGCAGTGATGATGGGTGTGGTAGTGCCGAGGTGTGTGCAGTGATGATGGGTGCGGTAGTGCCGGGGTGTGTGCAGTGATGATGAGGGAGGTAGTGCTTGCATGTGTGCGGTTATGATGGGTGCGGTAGTGCCGGGGTGTGTGCAGTGATGATGTGGGCGGTAGTGCCTGCGTGTGTGCAGTGATGATTTGGGTGGTAGTGCCGCTGTATGTGCGGTGATGATGGGTGTGGTAGTGCAGGGGTGTGCGCAATGATGATGGGTGTGGTAGTGTCGGGGTGTGTGCAGTGATGAGGGAGGTAGTGCCTGCGTGTGTGCAGTGATGATGGGGGCGGTAGTGGCGGGGTGTGTGCAGTGATGATGGGGGCAGTAGTGCCTGCGTGTGTGCAGTGATGATGGGGGCAGAAGTGCCGGTGTATGTGCGATGATGATGGGTGTGGTAGTGCCGGGGTGTGTGCAGTGATGATGGGGGTGGTAGTGCCGGTGTGTACGGTGATGATGGGGGAGGTAGTGCCGGGGTGTGTTCAGTGATGATGGGTGTGGTAGTGTCGGGGTGTGTGCAGTGATGATGGGGGCAGTAGTGCCGGTGTATGTGCGGTGATGATGGGTGTGGTAGTGCCGGGGTGTGTGCAGTGATAATGGGTGCGGTAGTGCCGGGGCGTGTGCAGTAATGATGGGGGTGGTAGTGCCCGTGTGTGTGGTGATGATGGGTGTGGTAGTGCCGGGGTGTGTGCAGTGATGATGGGGGTGGTAGTGTCGGTGTGTGCGGTGATGATGGGTGTGGTAGAGCCGGGGTGTGTGCAGTGATGATGGGGGCGGTAGTGTCGGTGTGTGCGGTGATGATGGGGGAGGTAGTGCCAGGGTGTGTGCGGAGATGATGGGGGCGGTAGTGCCGGTGTGTGGTGATGATGGGTGTGGTAGTGCCAGGGTGTGTGCGAAGATGATGGGGCGGTAGTATCGGTGTGTGCGGTGATGATGGGTGTTGTAGTGCCGGGGTGTGTGCAGTGATGATGGGTGCGGTAATGCCGGTGTGTGCGGTGATGATGGGTGCGGTAGTGCATGGGTGTGTGCGGTGATGATGGGAGCGGTAGTGCCGGTGTGTGCGGTGGAGGTAGTGCCAGGGTGTGTGCAGTGATGATGGAGGTGGTAGTGCCGGTGTGTGTGCAATGATGATGGGGGTGGTAGTGCCGGTGTGTGCAGTGATGATGGGTGCGGTAGTACCGGTGTGTGCAGTGATGATGGGGGTGGTAGTGCCGGTGTGTGCGGTGATGATGGGTGTGGTAGTGTCGGGGTGTGTGCAGTGATGATGGGGGTGGTAGTGTCGGTGTGTGCGTTGATGATGGGGGAGGTAGTGCCGGGGTGTGTGCAGTGATCCGCTAGATCCGTCACATTAGTTTTTACACAACCTGCGACTGATCCGTTGCATCAGGCACAAGCTGGATTATGATGCCAAAAAACGGATGTGTGAAACTAACCTTATTGTGCGGCCATCACACACAGGTGTAAGAAGATATATATCTGCGTGTCAGGGCCGGGGGAGCGCCGAGCAAGTGCCGGGACCGTGCACCGCCGGGGAGGGGGAGGAGAGGGGCGGGCTGGGCACCATCTCTAGATTTACACCGAGTGCCGACACTGTACGTCTAAACGGCCAGCGACATCCCACCACATCAGACATGGCCGACATTGTGCGGGCAACATCTGCCGATCTCACCAGCGCCCGGCTGCAGTGCGTGTGATCTGCTGTGTGTCATGTATGTCACATGTTATGTGCGGGGTATATGTGCCATGTGTAAGATATGTCTTATATACAGTATACATCTGTCTATCCATATATCTATCTATCATTCTATCCCTTTATCTATTCCATTCTGCTGTTACATCGTGTCTTATCCTCCAGTCACCTCCATAGCTGCAGTCACTATTCTACAGTTATGTTATGCCTTATGCTCCAGTCACCTCCAGAGCTGCACTGACTATTCTGCTGTTACATGCTATCTTTTCCTCCAGTCACCTCCATTGCTGCAGTCACTATTCTGCTATTACATCATGACTTATTTTTCCACTCACTTCCAGAGCTGCAGTCACTATTGTTTTTACATTGTTTCTTATCCTCCTGTCACCTCCAGAGCTGCAGTCACTATTTTACTGTTACATAATGTCTGATCCTCCTTTAACATCCAGAGCTGCAGTCACTATTTTACTGTTACCTAATGTCTGATCCTCCATTCAAATCCAGAACTGCAGTCACTGTTCTACAGTTTTATTATGTGTTCCCCTCCAATCACCTCCAGAGCTGTAGTCACTATTCTCTTGTTACATCATGTCTCATCCTCCAGTGACCTCTAAAGCTGTGGTCACTATTCTGCTGTTACATCGTGTTTTATCCTCCAGTCACCTCTAGAGCTACAATCACTATTCTATTTTTACATTGTGTCCTATCCTCCTGACACCTCCAGAGCTGCAGTCACCATTCTACTGTTACATCTTGTCTTATGCTCTGGTCACCTCCAGAGCTACAGTCTCTGTTCCGCTATTAAAGCATGTCTTATCCTCCACTCACTTCCAGAGCTGCAGTCACTATTCTGCTGTTACATCATGTCTTATGCTCCAGTCACATCCAGAGCTGCAGTCACTAGTCTGCTGTTACATCATGTCTTATGCTCCAGTCACCTCCAGAGCTGTAGTTGTTATTTTGCTGTTACATCTTCTCTTATCCTCCAGTTACCTCCAGAGCTGCTGTCACTATTCTGATGTTACATCATGTCTTAGCCTTCTGTTACCTCCAGAGCTGCGGTCACTGTTCTCTTGTTACTTCATATCTCATCCTCCAGTCACCTCTAAAGCTGAGATCACTATTCTGCTGTTTCATCGTGCTTTATCCTCCCTTCACCTCCAGAGCTACAGTCACCAATCTACTGTTACATCTTGTCTTATCCTCTAGTCTCCTCTAGAGCTGCAGTCATTGTTCTGCTGGTAAATCGTGTCTTACCCTCCACTCACCTCCAGAGCTGCAATAACTATTGTTAACCCTAGAATGTGCAACCATAGAAATCTACCATAGAAAACTAGTAAGCTAGCAGGCCTGCGAGGCCCCAGGTATGCATTATAGGGTTAACTATAACTATGTTATATCTTATCCTCCAGTCACCTCCAGAGCTGCAATCACTATTCTGCTGTTACATCAGGTCTTATGCTCCAGTCACCTGCAGTCACTATTCTACAGTTATGTTATGTCTAATCCTCCAGTCACCTCCAGATCTGCAGTCACTATTCTGCTGTTACATCATGTCTTATCCTGTTGTCACCTTTAGAGCTGCAGTCACTATTCCACTATTACATAATGTCTTATCCTCCAGTCACCTCCAGAGCTGCTGTCACTATTATGATGTTACATCATGTCTTAGCCTAATCTTAGCCTGTCTTAGCCTGCATATATTTAGCTATAATATACTATATGCATGAACAGTTAGCCATAGTGTTATATATACATGTATATTGGTGTACATGGTTCCGTTATATGTATTAGTCTGCTTTCACACATCCGGCTTGAACTCTGCGGCTCAATCCGGCTGTGCAAGCTATGCAACGGATGCGGTGAACACACCGCATCCTTTGCATAAGTTTTTCCTTTGCGGCCAGTCCGGTTTTTGCCGCTTGCGGCATGCTACTGAGCATGCGCAGTGGCAAAAACTGCATGCGGCGGCCGGATGCGGTTATTGCCGCATCGCGCCGCATCCGGCCGCCATAGGCATGCATTGAAAAATGCGCCGCATCGGCCGAATGCGGCGCGATGCGGGTTTTTTTGCCGCACGAAAAAACGTGCCAGGAAACGTTCCATCCGGCCGCCGCATCGGCTAAATCTGCCGCATGCGGCAAAAAACGGACGGAACGCAAGGCCATGCGGCACAATGCGGCACTAATTAAAGTCTATGCAGGAAAATCGCAACCGGCAGCAAAAAAAAACGGTTGCGATTTTCCTGGAAAGTGCCGGATTGTACCGCATTGCAGAAACCGGAGGTGTGAAAGCAGACTTATGATGCACATGTTTTCGTCCATACATGCAATTGTGAATAATATTTACCAACAATAAAGATAAATTAAATTAAATTTGAAATAGTTGATTCCTATTTATTATTGGGCTTTTTGATCGTTTTTTCCTTTCTTTTTCTAAAGTGGTAAATGAGGGGTTTTTTTTGTCTTTTATTCCAAATAAAGGATTTTTCGGGTGTATGTGTTTATTTACTTTCATGTTATGATCCGGAACCATGGAAGATCACAATAGATCATTGGCAAAAAAGGTGACAAGAGCATTGGCAACTAATCTGGCCTCCATCCCCTTACTAACCATCAACACTAGAAGTAGCCGAGGGGTGAACTAACATCCTGTGCACCGTGAACCCAGCCGGGAGAACTAGCTATCCTAAAGGAAGGAAGGAAGGAAGAATATCTCTCTTCTTCAGAAATAGACCGCAAAGGTATAGTAAGCCCCCCACATTCAAAGACTACGGTGATATAAGAAAACACAATACACAGATGGATTATAGGATTAGCAAAGGTGAGGCCCCATTGACTAAATAAAGAAGGATAGGAAAGGGGCTGATGGTGGCCAGAGAAAAACCCTACAAAAATCCAAATACCTGATAGTACAAAAAGTCCTCAGATCGCACGATCTGAACTCCGTCCTATATCAGGCGCTCTTGTCAAACCAATGAACAGAAAGTAAGAACAATTACAAATTCAAGAAGCAACAAACACGTGGACTTATAGGAGCAATACTCCAAACATAGCTGTAGGAAGCTTCCCAGCTAAGCACAGAGAGGGAAGATTCCTGCAAGCTAATGAACTGACAATATCCACAGTAAATGACAAACCCAGATAAGAACAAAAAGAACAAAACAACATAAGAAAGAACCAAGCATTTTTCTGGGGTAGATGTGGTCTGGAGCAAGATGAGAAGGCTGGTAAACTAAAGAACAAATGAGAACCGTCTCAGCCTGCTAGCAGACCAAGGTTTAAATAGGCAGAGAGTTAGCAATGGAAACGCCCATTGCACCAGCACACCTGGTCTCTGTCCAAACCATTCCTGACCACAAGTGGGAGCCTCACAGCAGCTAAAGGATAACTGACATTCACAACACTTTCACTTACAGGTTAATCATGGAAGGTATCTCGGGGAGATGCCTCCCATGATTAACCTAGGACTTAGTGGCAGCTATAAGCTGCCATTTAACTCCTTATTACCTCGATTGCCACCGCACCAGGGCAATTCGGGATGAGCCGGGTAGAGTCCTGGGACTGTCGCATCTAATGGATGCGACAATTCCGGGCGGCTGCTGTCTGATATTGTTAGGGTGGTGGGCTCCCCATAGCGTTGCGCTCCCCATCCTGACAATACCAGCCTCCAGCCATGTGGCTTTATCTTGGCTGGTATCAAAATTGGGGGGACCGCATTTTTTTTTTTTTTTTAATTATTTATTTTACTGTACGATATAGACCCGCCCACCGGCAGCTGTGATTGGTTGCAGTGAGACAGCTGTCACTCAGCGTGGGGACGTGTCTGACTGCAACAAATCATGGGCGCCGGTGGGCGGGGAAAGCAGGGAATACGAAATTGAATAATGAGCGGCAGCCATTTTCAAAAGAGGAAAAGCCGCCGGAGCTTTGTGACACCCGTGCAGCTGATCGGTGAGTAGGAAAGAGAGCGGGATTGTGCTGGGGATGCAGGATGCATGCAAATACGCAACGTGCGCACATAACCTTACTGTGAAAAGCCACGCTTTTGGTGATCGAACCGTTATCGAACGTTAACTCGAACTGTCGAACGTGAAGCAAATCGTTCAAGTTCGTCGCACGACTCGAACATCACCCAAAACAACTTGAATTTGAAATTGGTGAACGGTTCAATTCGAACACCGCTCATCTCTACTACTAACGTCTTACTATAAATATATAAATGACCCTTAACATTGTTATGTAGCACCCCTGCGGTACCAGGTGTCACAAAATGTGAACGTGGAAACCTAAACCCCGGAATATTCGTGCCAGTCAACACACCAGCACCTTCAGGCCACATACACAACCCCAATTCCAGACTGGGAGACTGCCTAGCAACAGGTTAAAGGGACGGGCACCAATTGGATAGTTGTCACCCAATCTGTAGGGACAAACCCAGCAAGGGGAGGGGCCAATGGTCAGTTGGAAAGTTGGCGGGAGGAAGTGGTGTTCAGTCAGGGAGAAGTCAGTTGGAAGTAGGAGAAAGAAGTAGGAGTTGAGAGTAGTAGTCGGAGGAGTGAAAGAGTGAAGTAAAGAAAGAAAGGTGCAGCAAGACCTGAAGTAACAACAGAACGCTGTACAGGAGTGAGGAAATGTGGAGTAAAGGCCCAGTCACACTAAACAACTTACCAGCGATCCCAACAATGATACAACCTGATAGGGATCGCTGGTAAGTTGCTAGGAGGTCGCTGGTGAGATGTCACACTAAAGCCAGCTTTACACCTTACAATTAGGGATGCGATCTCGTATGCGATGTGACACGCCCAGGTCGCATATGCGATCTAATGAGATTGCACGTAGGTCGTTCATTTGCTGTCACACGTGCGTTAGTAGCCTATGTTAAATTGATCAATTTTGTGTGCGATCCTTTAGATCATGTGTTCTGTGACGTATGCATTGGGCACCCTTTTTTTTTTTTATTTATTGACTTGACAAGCGTGTGTAATGTGTAGGGATGCGTTTTTACTATGTCATCTGCCATTCAGCACTGCTACATGGCCGCTAACAGCAGACACAGACAGCCATGTAGCAGAGCTGAATGGCAGATGACAGCAGACACAGACAGAGCCGCACTGGCAGAATGAACTCGGGTGAACTTCACCCGACTTCATGGTCATGCTGCGGCTCTGTCTGTGTCGCGCCCTGATTAGCGGTCACCAGTGAAGGACTCACCGGTGACCGCTAAACTCCTGAGTAACTGAAGTGAGCAGCCCTCTCTCATACTCACCGATCCCCGTTCCCCGGCGCTGCACGGCATTCACACTGCTCCGGCGGCTTTTACTGTTTTGAAAAAGCCGGCCGCCCATTAAACAATCTCGTATTCCCTGCTTACCCCGCCCACCGGCGCCTGTGATTGGTTACAGTGAGACACGCCCCCCACGCTGAGTGACAGGTGTCACACTGCACCCAATCACAGCAGCCGGTGGGCGTGTCTATACTGTGTATTGAAATAAATAATTAAATAATTAAAAAAAACGGCGTGCGGTCCCCCCCAATTTTAAAACCAGCCAGATAAAGCCATACGGCTGAAGGCTGGTATTCTCAGGATGGGGAGCTCCACGTTATGGGGAGCCCCCCAGCCTAACAATATCAGCCAACAGCCGCCCAGAATTGCCGCATACATTATATGCGACAGTTCTGGGACAGTACCCGGCTCTTCCCGATTTGCCCTGGTGCGTTGGCAAATCGGGGTAATAAGGAGTTATTGGCAGCCCATAGCTGCCAATAAGTCCTAGATTAATCATGTCAGGCGTCTATGAGACACCTTCCATGATTAATCTGTAAGTGACAGTAAAAAAACACACACACCCGAAAAAAATCCTTTATTAGAAATAAAAAACACAAACAAATTCCCTCATTACCAATTTATTAACCCCGACAAACCCTCCATGTCCGGCGTACTCCACAGTCCTCCAGCGTCGCGTCCAGCTCTGCTGCATGGAGGTGACAGGAGCAGCAGAAGACACCGCCGCTCCGGTCACCTCCACGCAGGTAATGAAGACAGCCGGCGATCAGCTGAGCTGTCACTGAGGTTACCCGCTGTCACTGGATCCAGCGGTGGATGCAGCGGTGGCCGCGGGTAACCTCAGTGACAACTCAGCTGATCGCGCTACTCACCTCCGCTCCGGTCAGCTCCAGTCAGCAACTGAGGTGAGTAGCGCGATCAGCTGAGCTGTCACTGAGGTTACCCGCGGCCACCGCTGCATCCACCGCTGGATCCAGTGACAGCGGGTAACCTCAGTGACAGCTCAGCTGATCGCCGGCTGTCTTCATTACCTGCGTGGAGGTGACCGGAGCGGCGGTGTCTTCTGCTGCTCCTGTCACCTCCATGCAGCAGAGCTGGACGCGACGCTGGAGGACTGTGGAGTACGCCGGACATGGAGGGTTTGTCGGGGTTAATAAATTGGTAATGAGGGAATTTGTTTGTGTTTTTTATTTCTAATAAAGGATTTTTTTCGGGTGTGTGTGTTTTTTTACTGTCACTTACAGATTAATCATGGAAGGTGTCTCATAGACGCCTGACATGATTAATCTAGGACTTATTGGCAGCTATGGGCTGCCAATAACTCCTTATTACCCCGATTTGCCAACGCACCAGGGCAAATCGGGAAGAGCCGGGTACTGTCCCAGAACTGTCGCATATAATGTATGCGGCAATTCTGGGCGGCTGTTGGCTGATATTGTTAGGCTGGGGGGCTCCCCATAACGTGGAGCTCCCCATCCTGAGAATACCAGCCTTCAGCCGTATGGCTTTATCTGGCTGGTTTTAAAATTGGGGGGGACCGCACGCCGTTTTTTTTAATTATTTAATTATTTATTTCAATACACAGTATAGACACGCCCACCGGCTGCTGTGATTGGGTGCAGTGTGACACCTGTCACTCAGCGTGGGGGCGTGTCTCACTGTAACCAATCATAGGCGCCGGTGGGCGGGGTAAGCAGGGAATACGAGATTGTTTAATGGGCGGCCGGCTTTTTCAAAACAGTAAAAGCCGCCGGAGCAGTGTGAATGCCGTGCAGCGCTGCGCTGGAGATCGGGGATCGGTGAGTATATGAGAGAGGGGGTAAGAGGGATAGACTGACATGGACAGAGAGAGAGGGACAGAGATAGTGACTGACTGACAGAGATTAGTGCATGACAGACATTGTGAGGCGCTTCAGAACGCAGCTTTTCAGCTGCGCTCTGAAGCGGACCTTTTTTAAGCTGCGGTGCAGAGCGCACACCTGCGCTCATAGCATCAGACACCGAAATCGTATGAGGGATGTCACACGTTACAATTGACTAGTTTCGTACTACCAAACGTCCAATGTATGAGGAATAAACGACGTGTATGCGATCACCGTATTTTCGTTCAATATCGATCGCATGTAGGTTTCACACGCAAATACGTCACGAACGATGCCGGATGTGCGTCACTTACAACTTGACCCCGACGACGGATTGAAAGATCTATTGAAGTGTGTAAAGCAGGCTTTAGCGACGCTCCAGCGATCCCACCAGCAACCTGACCTGGCAGGGATCACTGGAGCATCGCTACACGGGTTGCTGGTGAGCATGTAACACAGGCAGATCTCACCAGCAACCCGTGACCAGACCCCAGCGCTGCGTGGAAGCGATGCTGCGCTTGGTAACTAAGGTAAATATCGGGTAACCAACCCGATATTTACCTTGGTTACCAACGCACACTGCTTAGCGCTGGCTCCCTGCACACCTAGCCGCAGTACACATCGGGTTAATTACCCGATGTGTACTCTGCTACGTGTGGAGGCAGCAGGAGCCGGCTTCTGCTGACGCTGGTAACCACGGTAAACATCGGGTAACCAAGAAGCCCTTACCTTGGTTACCCGATATTTACCTTCGTTACCAGCGTCCACCGCTCTCAGCTGTCAGTGCCGGCTCCTGTTCTCTGCACTCCTAGCCACAGTACACATCGGGTTAATTACCCGATGTGTACTGTGGCTACGTGTGCAGAGAGCAGGGAGCCGGCACTGACAGCTGAGAGCGGCGGACACTGGTAACGAAGGTAAACATCGGGTAACCAAGGTAAGGGCTTCTTGGTTACCCGATGTTTACCGTGGTTACCAGCGTCCGCAGAAGCCGGCTCCTGCTGCCTGCACATTTAGTTGTTGCTCTCTCGCTGTCACACACAGCGATGTGTGTTTCACAGCAGGAGAGTAACAACTAAAAAATGGTCCAGGACATTCAGCAACAACCAACGACCTCATAGCAGGGGCCAGGTTGTTGCTGGATGTCACACACAGCAGCATAGCTAGCAACATCGCTGCTACGTCACAAAAGTTGTTCCTTAGCAGCGATGTTGCTAGCGATGTTGCTAGCAATGTTGCTTAGTGTGACGTGGCCTTTAGGAACCAGGACTTCAGGGACCGTGGGTTACCTGTGGAAGTGGAATACTCCAGGGACCGCGGGGCGCCTGTGGAAGTCTGGAACCTAGGCTCACAGGACTCAGCACGAGGCGGGGTGCAGACCCTAGGACAGCAAGACACTTTATGGTCAACTGTTAAATCTGCCAGGCAAGAAGATCTCCAGGGTCCATCACCAACCAAAGAGTCTGAAGCATCAGCAGCAAAGAGCGGACCGGGGATTGACCCCCTTAATTAGTCCAGGCTACCTGCAATAGGACCAATACAGAAATGGAGGGGTTCCCCTGAAGCTCTAGGCCACAGGAGCCCAACACAAACGATAGTGCATGGAGGACAGCTACCCCAGGTCACAACTGGCACGGGAGCGGTGTGATGGTGGAATATTGTCGGTCATGTACTATTTTGTGTGGGTTCATGTTTTCGGCGTGGTGGACTGTCTATTCGATGTATTGTTTATCCTATCTGAAGGGTTATAGCTTCTTGAAGCGCTTCTGTCCCTAGGTGTGGGGGAAATTAGTGAGTCTGTTTGAGAACTTGAAGAAAGAAGGAGGAAGATTGATCCTCTGAGAGGGAAAAGCTGAGGCTGCGGCCAGCATGCCAGAGAGACTGTGAGAAACTCCGATTTGCCTGTAGAAGCACTGCTGGAGGATTGTGACTGAACTCCGGGACATTTATGCCATTACTGGACAATTTTACTCTCTGTGTGGTGGATTATTTGATGGACATTCTGAATTGCATGGAATAAATATGCTTTGGATTGTTCGCCATCTCTCGCTCTGTTGATTGTGTGATATGGAAGAAGGACCCCATCACAAGCGGGAACGCCTGGAAGTGGCACTAGCTGGTCCAAGCACTGAGACCAAGTAAAGACAGGGCGAGTTAAAACTGCAATACTGATGTGGACTGTTTCTTTATCGTCTCTGTAAAACCGATGAAACCAAAATGTTCATTCAAGCCGATTGGTGTGATGGTGTACAATCTATATATCCACTTACTTTCCAAGAGTGCTAAATTAACACTCACATCGCCACTCTTGGATTTACTTGAATTTGATCAATTGCTTTTATCCTAAGAAATCTTGAATTGAAATTGTGAAACCTTTGAAAGTGTCTTGGTAACGTTTATAATTGTTCTCCTTCTTTGGCATCCATTGGCGTACCGTCAATAGAGGCAGGCCACGCCACTGCTATGGGGCCCGTGAGCTGGAGGGGCCTGCGGCTGCCTGCAGTGTCGGCACCGGGCCCCCCCGCCCAGGATCGCACTTTCAAATGTATCGGCATCACAGATGCCGATACATTTGAAAGCAATATTGAGAACGAGCGCAGCGCTTCCTTCTTATCATTGTGCAGAGAACAGACAGCGGGCAAATGAGGAGCAGCGGGGGGAAGGGGAACGAGGAGAGGTGAGTATGCAGTGTTGGCTGCCCTCCGTGGTCTGGGCTAGGGCAGGGGGCCCCAGGCTGGGCTAGGGCAGGGGGCCCCAGGCTAGGTTAGGGCAGAGAGCCTCAGGTGGTTCCACCAGTGGCTGTGCCGGGGCCGCCTTTGTCTGTGTCGGCCGAGGCTGCACTGCGCCTGCAATTGTTCGTGTGCTGCCCCGGCAGTGTCACAGTTAACAGACGCTGCCATGTCTGCTAACTGTGACGTCACGCAGTGCACCCTGGACTGCAGCTTTCCGCCGGAGAGGATCTATAATGGAGCCTGCAGGCCGGACCGGAGACCAGCAATGAGAAGGTAATAGCTCCCATAATATGTATGTGTGTATGTTTGTGTGTGCATGCATGTGCCTGTGTCTACATATGTGTGCGTGTCTGTGCATGTGTTTGCCTGTCTGGATGTCTACATATGTGTGCGGTGTGTTTGTGTGCGTGCGTGTCTGTGTTTGTGCCTCTGTCTGCATGGTTATATACTGTATGTGTGTGTGTATGTGTGAATATGTGCCTGTGTCTGTCTACGTGTACCTGTCTGCATGTGTGTACATATTTCTGCGTGTGTGCTTGTCTGTGTCTACCTATTTGTACATGTGCTTGTCTGTGTGTGTCAGCATGTCTGTACATTTGTGTCTATGTATGTAAGCGTGCATGCGTGTATTTCTGTGTCTACATATGTGTACCTGTCCTCATGTCTGTGTGCATATCTTTGTGTGTTCATGCCTGTGTGTTTACGTATGTATTAGTGTGTGCTTGTCTGCATGAGTGTTCATGACTGTGTGCATTTGTATGCATGTGTCTGTGTGTATTTGTATGCATGTGTCTATGTGCCTATCTGGGTATGTCTGTGTTCATGTGTCTGACTGTCTTCGTATATCTGTGTGTCTACGTATGTAAGCGTGTGTGCATGTATGTGTGCCTACATACGTTTGCATGTCAGTGCATCTGCATATGTGTGCATGAGCTCGTCAGCATGCATGTGTCAGTGTGTGCCTGTCTGCATGTGTATGCATATATGTGGGCACACATCATATCTTTAAACATTACTGCTATGCGCCGTGCTCTGATGTCATCGCGCGGCCTTGGTTGGGTGGGGTGGCCATTTGACCGTGCCGGATCGGATATGAAGCCGAAGGAGGAGGCCGGGGAGCGCAGAGAAGTAAGAAGAATCTTTTTGTTCCTCCCTCTGTGAATGGACAGAGTAGTGGATATAGGAGCCCAGGATGGGGCAGTTTAAGGGCCTGGGATGGAGGAACATAGGTGCCAAGGATGGGGTAGTTTAAGGGCCTGGGATGGAGGAACATAGGGGCCTAGGATGGGAGACATTTTTAAATAAAGGGGGCTAGGATGGGAGATATTATTACATACAGGGGGCCAGACATTATTGGTTTATGGTGGCAAATACTGGAGATGATTACTGTAGGGGCAAATTAAGGGACATTATTACTGCCATAATATAATTTAATGTTGAGGATACTATCGTCCATGGGGGGAAACAAAAGTCTGAAGTAGTGTAGATATTGGTGAAAAACTGGGGAATGTGCTCTGAGAGTGATCGGCTATAGGTGACTGTGTTATTTTCTGAAGAGTTGAGCCATGGCTGGAAGAAATAATAGCAGTCAGTGCCGAATGAGGAGGAAAAGCGAAGATGAATAACCTCAGCTAGAGATTTCACTGGTAATTCAGTGTATTACATGTACACACACTCTATATACTATATACAGAGCTCCTGTGTATAATGTCAATGCTGATCACTGTATTACCTGTACTCAATATACACTGAGTGCAGACTTATTAGTTAAGTTGTATTTTAGCGGATTTTTTTTTTATTATTGATCAGCAACAATGTTCTCAATCAACCCAAAAGACTCATAAATATCAAAGCTTAATATTTTTGGAAGTTGGGGTGGGTTTTTTTTTAGATTTGGCTATCTTAGGAGGATATCTGTTTGTGCAGGTAACTATTACTGTGCAGAATTATTAGACAACTTAATAAAAACCAAACATATTCCCATCTCACTTGTTTATTTTCACCAGGTAAACCAATATAACTGTACAAAATTTAGAAATAAACATTTCTGACATGCAAAAACAAAACCCCAAAAAATTTGTGACCAATATAGCCACTTTTCTTTATGATGACACTCTTAGCCTACCATCCATAAATTCTGTCAGTTGCTTGATCTGTTTATGATCAACATTGCGTGCAGCAGCCAGCCCAGCCTCCCAGACACTGTTATGAGAGGTGTACTGTTTTTCCTCCCTGTAGATCTCACATTTTATGAGGGACCACAGGTTCTCTATGGGGTTCAGATCAGGTGAACAAGGGGGCCATGTCATTATTTGTTCTTCTTTTAGACCTTTACTGGCCAGCCATGCTGTGGAGTAGTTGGATGAATGTGATGGAGCATTGTCCTACATGAAAATCATGTTTTTTGAATGATACAGATTTCTTCCTGTACCACTGCTTGAAGAAGTTGTCTTCCAGAAACTGGCAGTAGGTCTGGGAGTTGAGCTTCATTCCATCCTCAACCCGAAAAGGTCGCATAAATTCATCTTTAATGATACCAGCCCATACCAGTACCCCACCTCCAACTTGCTGGTGTCTGAGTCGGAGTGGAACTCTCTGCCCTTTACTGATCAACCTCTGGCCCATTCATCTTTCCCATCAAAAGTCACTCTCATTTCATCAGTCAATAAAACTTTGGAAAAATCACTCTTAAGATATTTCTTGGACCAGTCTTGACATTTGATCTTATGTTTCTTGTTCAAAGGTGGTCGTTTTTCAGCATTCCTTACCTTGGCCATGTCCCTGAATATGGCACACCTAGTGCTTTTTGATACTCCAGTAACATTGCAGCTCTGAAATATGGCCAAACTGGTGGCAAATGGCATCTTGGCAGCTCCACGCTTGATTTTCCTCAATTCATGGGCAGTTATTTTGCGCCTTTTTTGCCCAACACGCTTCTTGCGACCCTGTTGGCTATTTGCCATGAAACACTTAATTCTTTGGTGATCACGCTTCAAAAGTTTGGCAATTTCAAGACTGCTGCATCCCTCTGCAAGACATCTCACAATTTTGGACTTTTCAGAGCCAGTCAAATCTCTCTTCTGACCCATTTTGCCAAAGGAAAGGAAGTTGCCTAATACGTATGCACCCCTTATATAGGGTGTTGATGTCATTACACCACACCCCTCCTCATTACAGAGATGCACATCACCTGATTTACGTAATTTGTGGTTGGCTCTCAAGCCTTTACAGCTTGGAGTAGGACAACATGTATAAAAAGTATCATGTGATCAAAATACTCATTTGCCTAATAAGTCTGCACACAGTGTATAGAACTCCTGTCTATAATGTCTCCGGTGATCACTGTATTACTAGTACACTGACACTATATACAAAGCGCCTGTGTATAATGTCACTGGTGATCACTGTGTTACCTGTACACTATACACATACACTATATACAGAGCTCCTGTGTATGTCGTCACTGGTAAGTCAGTGTATTACAAGTACACATACACACACACACACACACACTATACTTTATATACAGAGCTCCTGTGTATAATGTCACCAGTGATCACTGTATTACCAGTACACTGACACTACATACAGAGCTCCTGAGTATAATGGCACTGATGGTAATATTAGTGTTATTAGTATTATGGTTTTTATTCATGATCATTATTGTAGTATTATTCAGTCACTATGTGGTCTGGTCATGTGAGCTGTATGTTATTTTGCATCTCTTTCTTTGCTAGTAAATTTAATGAGTGACAATCTTGAGTGCCTCGATCTCATATTGTTCAATTTCAATGGATCCATTGAACTACTGGTGATACCAGTCCTGGGTAACTCTAAAGCTGGGTTCACACTAAACGACAGCGACAACGACATCGCTGTTAAGTCACCATTTTCTGTGATGTAGCAGCGACCTTGTAAGTCGCTGTTATGATCGCTGCTTAGCTGTCAAACACAGCAGCCGAAGCAGTGATCATAACGACACGCGTCGCTGTGCTGCAACATGTGCAGAGAGCAGGGAGCCGCGCACACTGAGCGCTGGCTCCCTGCTCTCCTAGCTACAGTACACATCGGGTTATTTACACGATGTGTACTGCAGCTACATGTGCAGAGAGCAGGGAGCCGTGCACACTGCTTAGCGCTGGCTCCTTGCTCTACTAGCTACAGTACACATCGGGTTAATTACACGATGTGTACTGCAGCTACATGTGCAGAGAGCAGGAGCCGGCGCTGGCAGCGTGAGAGCGCCGGAGGCTGGTAACGAAGGTAAATATCGGGTAACCACCTTGGTTACCCGATGTTTACCTTGGTTACAGCTTACCGCAGCTGCCAGATGCCGGCTCCTGCTCCCTGCTCGCTTCATTTCGTCGCTCTCTTGCTGTCACACACAGCGATCTGTGCGTCACAGCGGGAGAGCGACGACCAAAAAATGAAGCTGGACATTCAGCAACGAGCGGCGACCTCACAGCAGGGGCCAGCTCGTTGCTGGATGTCACACACAGCGACAGCAACGGGACGTCGCTGCAACGTCACAGAAAATGGTGACGTAGCAGTGACGTCGTTGTCGCTGTGTGTGACACCACCTTAAGGGGTACTTCTCACATAGCGAGATCGCTAGCGAGATTGCTGCTAAGTCACGGTTTTCGTGATGCACCCGTGACCTCATTAGCGATCTCGCTGTGTGTGACACTGAGCAGCGATCTGGCCCCTGCTGTGAGATGGCTGCTCGTTACACACAGCTCTGGTTCATTTTTTGGACGTTGCACTTCCGCTGGGGAGCACACGTCGCTGTGTTTGACAGCGAGAGAGCAACGATCTGAGTGTGCAGGGAGCAGGGAACCGGTGTCTGGAAGCTGCGAACGCTGGTAACGAAGGTAAATATCGGGTAACCAAGGGAAACACTTAGCATGGTTACCCGATATTTACCTTGGTTACTAGCCTACGCCGCTCTCAGGCTGCCAGCGCTGGCTCCCTGCTCCCTGCACACGGAGCCAGACTACACATCGGATAAATAAGCAAAGGTTTGCTTATTAACCCGATGTTTACCCTGGCTACAAGTGCAGGGAGCCAGCGCTAAGTGGTGTGCGCTAGTAACCAAGGTAAATATCGGGTAACCAAGCTTGGTTACCCGATATTTACCTTAGTTACCAAGCGCAGCATCGCTTCCACGCGTCGCTGGGGGCTGGGGGCTGGTCACTGGTCGCTGGTGAGATCTGCCTGATTGACAGCTCACCAGCGACCATGTAGCGACGCACCAGCGATCCAGACCAGGGCATATCGCTGGTGGGATCGCTGGAGCGTCGCTAAAGTGTGACGGTACCCTAAGGTGTTACCTAGTGTAAATATTTATTGCAGTTGACTCCTTTGGGTATTAACCACTCTATTAATCTGTGTCTGTTGTATGTGTATATATGGTTTTGCACTTAGCACTTTATTCTGGTAATTTGGTGATGGTCATATTCAAGTTAGTAAGAGATACAATAGGGGCAGCCGCCGTGGAATGGGGGCACCAAGAAAGTTACGGTGCTTAAAGCCCCATTGCTAGGCAGGGACCAATTAAGGGTGAGTCATATCCCCTAGGGTACAGCATCTGAATCGATTAGGTTTATTTACCATTGATCTGCATAGCCCCTAGATACAATTACCCTTACACTTTCCATCCGGTGTATCTAACACTATATGCACATTTGTGTGTTTCTGGTTGCATGAATATAACCTTTTTAATTGATATGGAAATAAAGGATACAATTTTATTAGGAGTTTTTTTGTTTTGGTTTAATAGGTGTTGGTATTTGACCCTTGTATATGGTTGTATTCAGTCACTTTGTCGTCGTAATATGTGGTCTGGTCATAGTATGGTGGTATTTCTCTTTTGTATGCGGTATTATTTGGTCACTATGTGGTCTGATCACAGTGCTGCAGTATTTCTCACATGTTTGTGGTATTATTCGGTCATTATGTGGTGTGGTCATGGAGTTACGGTATTTCTCCTTTGTATTTGGCTGTATTCGGTCACTATGTGGTGGTAATATGTTTTCTGGTCACGGTGGGGCAGTTTTTCTCTCTTGTATATGGTATTATTTGGTCATTATGTGGTTTGGTCATAGTGTTGCGGTATTTCTCCCTTGTATGTGGTTGTATTCAGTCACCATGTGCTGGTAATATGTTTGGTCACAGTGTGGCGGTATTTCTCCCTTCTATGTGATTGTATTCGGTCACTGTGTGGTGGTAATATGTTATCTGGTCACAGTGTGGCGGTATTTCTCCCTTTTATGCGGTTGTATTTGGTCACTAAGTGGTGTTAATATGTTTGGTCACAGTGTGGTAGTATTTCTCCCTTCTATGTGGTTGTATTCGGTCACAGCGTGGTGGTAATATGTTATCTGGTCACAGTGTGGCGGTATTTCTCCCTTCTATTGGTTTGTATTCGGTCACTATGTGGTGGTAATATGTTTGGTCACAGTGTGGCGGTATTTCTCCCTTTTATGTGGTTGCATTCGGTCACTGTGTGGTGATAACATGGCATCTGGTCACAGTGTGGCGGTATTTCTCCCTTGTATGTGTGACACCCCTGAATTAGTCAGGGTGTCACAGGGTACTGCACTCCTTTCCTTCTGGTGCAGGATTCAACCCCCATGGTTCTGGGATCCCAACCCTTGGTATTGCTCCATCAGCATCCAAATCCTAGTCAAACCTCACACCACACCCTGTCAAGCACACCAGTGGGTGGTCTAGCTGGAACAGGGCCACTCGCCTAGGGGTCAGGCAGATTGGTGGGAGGGGGAAGTCAGAGAGAGGAAGTAGAGAGCAAAGCTTAGGCAGAACAGTAGTAGCTCCCAAAGAGTGAGGAGCTGGGAGTTGGAGCTCCCTGGGGACTTTTGGCTAGGTCACAGGCGGTGGTCTGGGACCGAAGGAGTCGGAGACCAGGTCGCAGGGTATTGGAGAAGGGTGCCTGGCTTAGTTTAGGAGTACGGCCGGCACCGGAGTACCTAGTAACTGAACTGGTACCAAGCATGGCAAGGTACTGGACCCTAGATCATGGAGTAGCTTCACGCAACCTGATAATTAACCTGTGGAGGGTAGTCTTTTTATGAACTTTCCCCAAGAGCTCAGAGATCGAAGGCACCAACACAAAGAGGGAGATAGGGCTTTCCAGCTTGTGCGGCCCACTGAAATCACAAGTGTCAGCCATCGAGACCACAGCTCCCCCACTTAAGAGTAGGGAGCGGGACCCCGACAGCTTCAAGCAGAGGGGTCACTCAGAACATCTAAAATACAGTGCATGGAGGCAAGGTACAGGCCATCAGCAATACCAACGGGAGCGGACTCCTGGACGAGCTCCCCCGAAGTGGCAGCGGCACCCAGAGACTTGGTTTACTTCTGTGTCAGAGTCTGATTTCTCGTCGCATCCATACCAACACGGCCTGAGTGAGTACGCTGTCCTCCCCTGCTTCAATCTGCACCACGCTCCCCTACACCTCATTATCACGAGTCCCGGGGCTTCCCCTACCTGTGGAGGGAATGTCATCTGGCTGCCCCCCTCCATCTCCCCCGGGTACTCCCATCGGCAGCGGCGGTACTCCCCTTATCGCGAACCATGGGTGGCGTCACGAACTCTCACTCCCCTGTAAATACCCCCTTTGCATTTGAAGTGACCAATTTGTCATGAAAAGTCAAGAGGGTCACACCAGAATCCCACCCGTTGTTCATGGACTTGTCAAGAACACGACTACTCTCTAGCGTCCCCTTAGTGTCAGGTCAATTTTGGAACTGACGGCCAATAAGTAAATGAGGCTGCTGAGCTAATAATGCCAAATATTGGAGGTCTCCCAGCAAGGATAAATGTATATATCACCGATTCCGGCTAATGGAATATTTATATACCTCGGTACCTTAATGATAGCACCCCAATAATTCTACACCACAATAATTCCGCTGCCACCACCAGACGTTTCGCAGGCAGTCCGGACACCTGTTTCAGATAGCATAAGGATCTTCGGGTTTTGGATTCGTATATAAAGCAAGAGGAAAGAAACTATTAAATTTTATATATTTAATCCAAAATAGAAGGCAGTGTTTATAAAAATATACAATAATTTACAAAAGTGAACAATACAAATACAGTATACAGTTACATAAAATAAAAGGAAGAATGAGAGAGATTACTACACCTGGTCACTGATTATGGCTCAGATATAGGGGAGAGGCACCCCAGGAAATGGACAATCCTATACACAGAATGTATATTCTCAAGGCATTGACACAGAGGGTAAAGACACATTGTCTTATATTAACCTCTATCCCACCTGCAGCCCCCACCTCTGCTGACATCATTTAAGGGAGGGGGGTTTTCCCTCTTCCAAAATTATGGAATCCTCACAGTCCTCATATCTTCGTGTGGGAGCATCCCATGCGGACAATATTACCCTCATATTATGATTTTAGCAGAAGGTGGATACCACAAAGGTGGATACCACACAAGGGGGATCCCGTATGTTCTGAGGGGCAGATATTAATTTGTGGGTCTTCCGTATGTCCTACGATTAAGCTGAAATATGTGAGATGTGCATTATGGAATCTTGAGATCAGTGGTATGCCCGCCATATCTGGGGGGCATATGTACCTCGCAATAATAATAACGAGAGGAAAACATAAAAGCACAAACAAAAAAAATCGCTCGGTCCTTAAGGGGTTAAAGGGACCCCGACAGTAGGAATTACCCCTATTAACTCCTTACAGCGCTGAATTTTGTTTGTAGTGCTGATTTCAAACGACCCTGATGTTAAGGGAAAGGTACCAGGATAATGGTAAAATCAGCATTTTAATTACTTTCTAATTAGTGTGACTAGTCGTACAGATAGATGTGGTGCTGAGCAGCCCAGTCAGTCATACCTAGCCCACAAAACCTGGTTATAGCCACTTTAGTGATGCCTCCCTCTGCTTTTTATATCGCACACATGCCCAGAAGCTGCCATGTGCCACTACCATGGCATCACACTGCAGACCGGAAGTCTGGCCTGCTGATGCTTCCTCCACAATCTGATTTCTGATTTGTGCCGTTGCTGGTACATGGTGCTAACCCGGGCTGTAGTGGCATTTACTGTCACATACCTCCCAACTTTTGAAGAAAGGAAAGAGGGACAAAGTAAGCGTCGCGCGTCGCACGCCTCTTCAAAATTTGACCACGCCCCTAGCCACACCCCTAGCCACACCCATTTGGCAGTAAGGGTCATTAAGCAGATGCCCCAGACTGTTCGTTAATAGTCATAACAGCCAGAATTTTCTTATATTTATGCGTCACTATATGACATTGTTTATTTGTGCTTATAAAGCCATGTTCACATATTGCATAAATTCTGTTTCTTTTTGTTTCTGCCGCTGTCTGCACCAAACTACACAATAACAATCTTCTCTGATTGTTCCATTTTCTGCCTTTCCTCCATTATTTAATGCATTTTTGGTTCAGATGTGAATCTGTGTTATTAAGTGTTTTTATTGTACAGAGAAGCTTTGTCCTGCATTTTTTTTAACTCCACGTAGAAACCTCCAGAGAAAAAAAAAACAAAACTGCAGAGTGCAGCCGCGTCTTCTCGTGGAATCACATCCAATTTGGATAATTAAACACAGCAGAATAAATGTGCAAAAAAACAGCATAAAAAAATGCAGCATTTACACTACATGTGAACACGGACTAAATGTCCAAGCAAAGTAGATGAGACGTCATGAAATCTCTGCCCCTTTTGCATCTAAAGATGCTGCTAAACTCTGCGGTTTTGGTGTTTTTTTCTTTATCAGCTTCAGGATTCACATCTGCACCAAACATGTATCAAATAAGGGACAATGCATAAAATATACTGCAGACACGCAAGAATCAGAGGAGATTGTTATTGCACTCGTGGTGTGGACACCTGCAGAAAAAACGCAGCATTTACGCTACATGTGAACACGGCCTCAGTGATACATTTTTCTTACATTTTTTATGGGTTTTAATAAAGAAAAATAATAAATTGCGCCATTTTTTTCCGCCATCTACCAATCCCTATAAATAATCTGATTGCTGTCTTGCTCGGGTCGTTACGATTACAGGGACACCAAATATGTCCATGTTATTTGCTGATTTGTGATGTTTATTATTTTATATAAAAGTGTAATAAAATTACATTATTCTATTTTTTTTATTATTTTTAGTAATTTTATTAAAAGAAAAAAAAATCTCTTTTCCTCTCCCTGTAGAATACAGGAGATAGAGACACTGCTGTGTACAATGGAACTCTGTGTCCTGTGTAATATACTGTGTAATCAGAGGCTGCATTGCAGGTTTATTCATATAAAATCCTCTGTCTAACATCATCAATTCCTAGTGGCTTAACAGCTTGAGCAGCTAGAAAGCTAGGAGGCTGCTGGAGACATGTTTGAAAGTTGCTGGTTTGGATCCAAGTTGGTGAAAATAAAAAAAAAATAAATTGTATTTTGTATTTTTTCCTCATTTCTTTATAGTAGTTTTATGGGTACAAATGAATCTGACTTTTTCCTTCACCTACAATCAGATACAATATCTATCTATCTATCTATCTATCTATCCATGTATCTATCTATCTATCCATGTATCTATCTATCTATCCATGTATCTATTTATCTATCCATGTATCTATCTATCTATCTATCTATTCATGTAGCTATCTATCCATGTATGTATCTATCTATCTAGCTATCCATCTATCTATGTATCTATCTATGTATCTATTTATCTATGTATCTATCTATCCATGTATCTATCTATCCATCTATGTATCTATCTATCTATCTAGCTATCTATCCATGTATCTATCTATCTATCTATCTATCTATCCATGTATCTATCTATCCATGTATCTATCTATCTATCTATCTATCCATGTATCTATCTATCTATCTATCTAGCTATCTATCCATGTATCTATCTATCTATCTATCTATCTATCCATGTATCTATCTATCCATGTATCTATCTATCTATCTATCTATCCATGTATCTATCTATCTATCTATCTATCTATCTATCTATCTATCCATGTATCTATCCATGTATCTATCTATCAATCTATCTATCTATCTTTCCATGTATCTATCTATCTATCTAGCTATTTATCTATCTATCCATGTATCTATCTATGTATCTATCTATCCATGTATCTATCTATCTATCTATGTATCTATCTACCGTATGTATCTATCTATGTATCTATCTATATGTCTATCTATGTATCTATTCGTATGTATCTATCTATTTATCTATCATGTATGTATCTATTATCTGTCATGTATGTATCTATCTACTATCTGTCATGTATATATATATATATATCCCTCTATCATCCATCCATCCCTCTATCATCCATCCCTCTATCATCCATCCATCCATCCATCTTTGCAGCTAAATAATCTGCTTCTGCTTTTTTCTACTGTAATATAGAGGTCAAGATTACCAAATCTTCACATGGTTTTCAATATGGGCAGTGGCTCAGTGGTAGAGCTGCTGCCTATGGAACAATGAGCTTCACGGGTTTGAGTCCCGGCCAGAGGGGATGATAACAATTTAATTTATTGAGGGGAGGAGCTGGGACATCAGCTGTGAGCCGCGGGAGTGCAGGACAGACCTGAAAAATCGTGGCAGTCCCGCAGAATCCGGGACGGTTGGGAGGTATGACTGTCAGCTTCTGCCTCTGCAAGCAGATCACTGAGGGAAGGCCTCAGCCCGTCAGACTTTGGATGTGTGCAGTGATCTGTCTATGTGCCAGTGCCTGAAGTCATGGTGGTGCTGGGCATTTGTGTGATTTGGGAAGTGGGGTGGATACGGAGGAGCGTTGAGAATGACTTCTAAACACGAGGAATAGTAGGTCGTCTACACAGCATAAGACCAGATATCGTACGATAAATGTCTTCAACTTGGACAGCAGAAGCCGTCCCTGCTCATCTGTGATATAAAGATGCAGGGACTGCAGGCCTTACAACCTTATGTACATAAAACCGAATTCTTGATGCTCCTCACGTGACCTTTCATGGTAGGGGAGATTGCTCTGGTCAGGTTCGTGCCCTTGGCTTTACTCATTCCAAAGTGTTTCTAATGAGTACTAGCTGCCACCATTAGCGCACGAGCCTCCAGACATTGTTATTGTGGTTGAACTAGATTCTGGCTGCTGTCCACCTTTTTGTGACAAATGGATTGGATCCAGTGTAAAAAACCCTTTTCGAAATGGGATCCACTACATGTTTTAGAATTTAGAGCTGTACCTATAATTTCTGTACATAAATGTAAAGATCTCTTATGCTTCTGCTTTAAGGTATGCTTTGATGTGGAAAGGCTGTGTAAGGCTATGTGCGCACTGGGAAATGGAATTTTCTTGAGAAAATTCCGCATGCTCTCAAAGATTACCGCACCCGCGGTAAAAAACCGCGGGAAACCGCACCCGAAAACCGCATGCGGTTTGCTGCGGTTTGCTGCGGTTTTACCGCGGAATTATTTGCGGTATTGCCGCGGTTTTGCCGCGTGCGGGTTGGGATGTGCTTTATTGCATTCAATGCAATAAAGCACATTGAAAAAAAAAAAAAGTCATTTAATTCTGAGATAGTAGATAGATAGACAGAAGAATAGATAGATAGATAGATAGATAGACAGACAGATAGAGGGATAGATAGATGACAGATCGCTACATTTCCCACGGTCGGCAGTGAGTTCACATTACCGGCCGTGGGAAATGACCGGTAATTACCTCTGCTGTCTGCTGCATTCATTCAGCGCTGTGTCTGGGACACATCGCGGCTGGATGTCAGCAGCGCAGGACCTGTGGATTACGCCGGAGCGGTGGATTACGCCGGAGCTTTGGTGCGGGAGGGGTTAATAAAATGGTGAACGAGGCTTGTTGGTTTTATTTAAAATAAAGGATTTTTCGGTGTGTGTGTTTTTTTCACTTTACTTACGGGTTGATCATGTCAGCTGTCACATAGACGCTGCCATGATCAAGCCTGGGGTTAATGGCGGTGATCCCCCACCATTAACCCCTTGTATTACCCTGCCGCCACTGCTACACGGCGGCAGGAAGAGCCGAGGACACTCCCGGTGCTGCCGCATAATGCATGCGACAGTCCCGGGGCAGCTGCGGCTGATATTCTCGGCTGCCGGAGGGGGAGTGAGGCGGGGGACATTAACCCTGCCCCTCTCCCTCCCCAGCATGAGAATACCGGGCCGCCGCTGTGTGCTTACCTCGGCTGGACGGTAAATATGCAGCGGAGCCCACGTTCTTTTTTTTCTATATTTCCGTTTTCTTTCTATGTGTGTTCTATGTGTCTGTGTCTATGTGTTCTATGTCTGTGATGTCTATCTGTGTCTGTGATCTGTGTGTGTTTACTCTCTGCACGGCTTCCTCTTCCTGTAATGACATCACTTCCCTGCAAAACCGCAGACAAGCGATGTACATTACCGGAGGTAAACCGCAAAATACCGCAGGGAATAACGCAGGAAAACGCAGTGAACCGCACAGAATTTGCTTCCTGCGTTATTCCCTGCGGGATTTCATGATTAACATTGGAGTCAATGGAGTGAAATCCCGCAGCGATGTGCGGAAAAGAAGTGACATGCACTTGTTTTTGCTGCGGGATTCCCGCAGCAAAACATGCAGCTGTCAAATTCCGCATAGTGCGCACAGGATTTTTTTTCTCCATAGGATTTGCTGGTGATTCACTGCAGAGATGTTATGAACATTTTCTGCAGCGAAACATGCAGCAAATCCGCGAAAAATCCGCGGCAAAATCCGGTAAGTGCGCACATAGCCTAACTGTACAGTGGCAGAGGAGGGGAACTGCAGAAAATCGGAGAGTAAGTACAGTGCTCTACACCAGCAGTGAGGCTTTCCTACACCCCAACCAATTTGGAAACTCGTGTCAGCATTTCTGCAGTATCTTGGAACGAGCCTCTCATATTCTTTCATTATCACTTTTTTTTTTTAAATGTATATACAGGCGGGTTTAGATGTGTTACCCAATGATTTCATCATATCTTAGCCTTGGTTTATGGGCTGAGCTACACTTGTGTTTTACACAGACCAGTGCAATCCAATGAAACATGAGTCTAATTTCAAAACAATGATTTAAGTAGTATATGCTGTAAACATTTTTTACACATGGCCCATTGTTCATGTGAACACCAATGCCTTGTAAACACTGCAACACGGGACCCTACACTGACTGTAAACACTGCAACACGGGACCCTGCATGAGTGTAAACGCTGCAACATGGGACCCTGCACTGACTGTAAACACTGCAACACGGGACCCTGCACTGACTGTAAACACTGCAACACGGGACCCTGCACTGACTGTAAACACTGCAACACGGGATTCTGCACTGACTGTAAACACTGCAACATGGGACCCTACACTGCAACACGGAACCCTATACCGACTGTACACACTGCAACACGGGACCCTACATTGACTGTAAACACTGCAACACGGGACCCTACACTGACGGTAAACACTGTAACACGGGACCCTACGCTGACTGTAAATGTGCCGCCCCCATGCTCGGCGGTAGCAGAGCCGCTCGGATCCGGACCTTCAGTGGGTGGCTCGAGGGTCCTGCGGCCCCGGGGAATCCTGCGGTCACTCCGATCAAAAAAGGGGGTGTGTGGTTTCGGGACGTAGTGGTACGGCCGGAGCCATATAAAGTTTGTGACACCACCCACGGGATGTGGTAAAGGTGGGCACCACCACTGCAGTTACGGGACACCCGGGGGAGATGGTATGCAGCAAGTTGTTAACCCCTCCGTGGGTAGGGATGGTGGCCCCGGGACCCGTTGGGGAGTAGTTTGGCGGTGCAGGGAGATGGGCGGCCGGAGGGAACTGTTGTACTCACTATTAGTAAACACACGAGTCTCTGGTAAACCAAGGTGATGGTGGTCAGTGCCCGCAGCCGGCCGCAGTCTGGTCCCCCATATAATTATTTTTGCTCCCTCTTACTGTGCCGCCCCCACAGTCCACCGACTTAGGCACCGTAATTACTGGTGCAAGACTAGATCCATTGGAGGTCTGAGAAATATGTGGGGATATCAGGCACCAGGGGTCACCCACCAGGGGCCCCATGTGATTTTTTTTTCTCAGTAACTGTCACATTGTGGGGTACATTGCAGAAGACATATTTTGGGGTGCAGACCCGAAAGTGCTAAATACTGCCTCCCACAGTACCTATATTAATGACTCCTGTGTTTTGTCCCCCAATTGAGTTTTTTTTCTTGGCTAAAAACACATACTTTATGATTTCAATGAATCAGCCTTTTGTATGAGCTCTATGTGGGGATGCAGAGCGCTATGTGTGGGATGCAGAGCATTATTTGCAGATGCAGAGCAGTATGTGGGGCTGGAGAGCACTTTCTGGGGGTGCAGAGCACTTTGTGAGAAGTGCAGTGAGCTATATGTCGGAGCACAGCACTATATGGAAGTGTAGAGCACTATATGTTGGAGCAGAGCGCTATGTGGGAGTGCAGAGCGCTATGTGGGGGATGTATAGCGCTATGTGTGGAGCACAGAGTGCAATATGTTGGGTGTAGAGGATGACATATCTTCCAAAATGAATGGGTTTATTGGGTGCAGCCCCCAAATTGCTAAATACTGCCTCCACAGCTCTGTGATTAATGATTCCTGTTTTTATGTCCCCCAAGTGATATTTTCTTGGCTAGAAACGCATACTTTATGATTTTAGTGAATCAGCCTTTTGTATGGCCTTTTTGTACCATATGTGGTAGAAAAGGCTATTTGGCAGCAGTTGGACCATTAGGTATCCATTTCGTCAGTGTCTTCTTAGTCTGAAAGACCATAAGCCAAGGTACAAGAATTGCCTGAGGTGGGGTCTGGAAAAATGGAAGTGACCCCATAAACCAGAGTGCAAGAATTGCACCAGAGACAGCAAATGAAAGACAGGTGTAGGGCTGGTGCTCCCAGACCCCTGGCGCTACAGGCCTTGCCCTTCACCGCCATATAATTATTTTTACTCCCTCTTCCTGTGCCGCCCCCACAGTCCACCGACTTAGGCACCGTAATTACTGGTGCAAGAATAGATCCATTGGAGGTCTGAGAAATATGTGGGGATGTCAGGCAGCAAGGGTCACCCACCAGGGGCCCCATGTGATTTTTTTTCTCGGTAACTGTCACATTGGGGGGTACATTTCAGGAGAAATATTTTGGGGTGCAGACCCGAAAGTGCTAAATATTGCCTCCCACAGTCCCTATATTAATTGATTCCTGTGTTTTGTCCCCCAATTGATTTTTTTCTTGGCTAAAAACACATTCTTTATGATTTCAATGAATCAGCCTTTTGTATTAGCTCTATGTGGGGATGCAGAGCGCTATGTGTGGGATGCAGAGCATTATTTGCGGATGCAGAGCACTATGTGGGGCTGGAGAGCACTATCTGGGGGGTACAGAGCACTTTGTGAGAAGTGCGGTAAGCTATATGTCGGAGCAGAGCGCTATATGGAAGTGTAGAGCACTATATGTTGGAGCAGAGCGCTATGTGGGAGTGCAGAGCACTATGTGGGGGATGTATAGCGCTATGTGTGGCGCACAGAGTGCAATATGTTGGGTGCAGAGGATGACATATCTTCCAAAATGAATGTTTTTTTTGGGTGCAGCCCCCAAATTGCTAAATACTGCCTCCACAGCTCTGAGATTAATGATTCCTGTTTTTATGTCCCCCAAGTGATATTTTCTTGGCTAGAAACTTATACTTTATGATTTTAATGAATCAGCCTTTTGTATGGCCTTTTTGTACCATATGTGGTAGAAAAGGCTATTTGGCAGCAGGTGGACCATTAGCCATCCATTTCATCAGTGTCTTCTTAGTCTGAAAGACCATAAGCCAAGGTACAAGAATTGCCTGAGGTGGGGTCTAGAAAAATGGAAGTGACCACATAAACCAGAGTGCAAGAATTGCACTAGAGACAGCAAGATGAAAAACAGGTTTAGGGCTCGTGCTCCCAGACCCCTGGCGCTACAGGCCTTGCCCTCCACCCCCATATAATTATTTTTGCTCCCTCTTCCTGTGCCGCCCCCACAGTCCACCGACTTAGGCACCGTGTAATTATTTCTAGGTATCTGTCCCATTGTAGGTTACATTTGAGATTTGAGAAGGAATTGGAGTCGTCAAGCAGTTAGCAATATCCCCGGTTAAGCCGGACCAAGGCAGAAAAGTACCACAGTTCCTGGAGCTGCCAGGTGGATGCAGCAGTGAAATTTAATCTCGTGTTGGTTCTTTTGATTTTTCTGCTAATTTGAGGTACTGCAACCAAGGATCCGAAAAAAATGTCTGGAGCTGACGGTCGGATTCGATTTGGATAATTAGATAGAGATGTAAAAAGATGGATATAGGCAGAAAGGTATACAGAGGGTCTCCCATCTTTTTCATCCTTCTGAGCCAAGATGGTTGGGGAGGGAAGACTTGGTAGGCAATTATGGGTTGAATCCTAACCAAATAATCCAGTATGATCAGGTGAAGCATAAGATTATGGCTCAATTGCAAGACATATCGTCGAAGGTGTCACTAAATACATTTGACGGCCTGGTCAAGTTGGCACAAACGTCCTCGTCAATTTCATCTTTATATGGGGCAATGCGAGACTAGTTGACTGGCTATCAGCCAGAGAGTTTCTTTAAGCCATGGGAAAAGCAACTAGGGGACCCCGACATTGGAACAAAGATCAGGGAGGGGTGGAGGGCCGTACGAAAGGCAATACTGAATGAACAGTGGCGGGAGACTCAGTATAAAGTGATGCATCGGGCGATTTATGCATTCAATTTGCCCAGAAAGCTTGAGAATCCTGAGAGGATTACTCGTTGTCCGAAATGCAATTTAGAAGCAACGGATCTCTACCATGGATTGTGGCTGTGTCCCCACCTTGAGCCACTGTGGGCCCAAGTATCAAAGTGTGTTGCTAAACTCTGGGACGTCAAACTCCTTCTCTCCCCTACTCTGGTTCTGTTCCATGCTTGGGAGGGGGTGAGCGTCGAGGGGAGGAGGAGTAGATGTCGCGGGCGGGGAGGAGGGTGTCAGCACACTACGCTCACCCCCTTCTGCTCGGGTCCGGCGGTTGCTGCTCAGTGGTGGCTCGAGCTGTAGGCCGGATCCCGGGGGTTCTCGAGCGGCACTCCTCGCCCGTGAGTGAAAGGGGTTTGTTGGGTGTGGGGATTGTTTATTGTCCGTGACGCCACCCACGGTTGTGGTGATTTCACCACCGCTGCTCAATATGGGGATCCCGGGGATGGTGATGCGGAGCAGCCAGGTGTTGTGTTGCCCCTCCGTGGGTAGGGGTTGGTGATCCCGGGGCCCGGTGATGAGATGGGAGATGCAGGGCCTGGTGGGCGCAGGGATGCGGGGGCAGCGCTGTGCCTTGCGGCACTGTGGTACTCACTCAGCCTGAGACGTTGACACAGTTTTACGGTAAACCACACGGCTGGAAAGACGGTTCCCACGGACGGCTGCACTTGCTCTCCCAGTAGGTGACGGTGATGTCCCTCTGACCTGCACCTGATGTTTCTAAGTTGGTAGCGATGGGTCCCCACCGGTAACCCGCTCCCCGGCTTCAAGCTGGACCGGAGGAGCTCTACTATTTGCCCGCAGACGCTGGCCCTGAGGAACTGGTGCCTTGGCGGTGGCGGTGTTCCTCCTTAATGGTTGGACTGTTGCCTTCAATCGGGACTTGGTTGTTGGGGGATCTACGTCCCCTTCACTGACGGATTTGTCAAACTATGGCGACTCCTAGCCTTGCCGGGGTCCGAGAGGCCCCTGCCCTGGTGCTGACTGTCCTTTGCACGCTGCTCCAGACCGCCGGGTCACTACCCGTCCGCGGTCCTTCCAGGAACTCCCGAACAGTCACCCCTCTGGACGTCACTGTCGTTGCTGACCTTGCTGACCTGTCCTGCACACAGCTGGACTCACTTCAGGCTTGCTTTCTGTCACCTTCCTTGCTTTCCTCCTTTACCACTTTACTTCCTTCACTTCTACTTGTTTACTCCTCACTCAAGCCCTGCCTGGGCTAAACTCTGTTGTTTACTCCTTCATGTCCCTCACTGGACTGCCTGGTTTCTCCCGCCTCCAGAGCTGTGTCCTCCTCGGTGGGCGGAGCCAACTGCCTGGCCCACCCCCTGGTGTGAACATCAGCCTCTGGAGGAAGGCAACAAGGATTTCTGGTTAGCTTTGGTGTTCCTAACTGGGATGTAGGGTGTGGTGGTGTGATGACCTGTGACCTCTGGCTTGCCCAGGGCGTCACATTCCCCCTTAGCAAAATGCAGACTGTCCGCGGGCTGCCCGTCCAACACCGGTTTTATTTTTCTGAAAAATATAACATTGTAAACGGTAACATATATACATTTTTAATGAATGTTCCCATAACGGGAGGCACTTTTACTTAAACGTTGCATAACGGTTTACGGTTACGGTTTCCGCTCTTTCCCACCCAAGCAACCTGGCCCTGATGCTGCCCCTAAAGCCCAGGCAGCACCCCTTGACCCACAGTCCAGCACACGGTACCCGAGCGGGATCTGTCCTTCCCCTCCAGAGGGTAGCCACCGGTTCCTTTGGTGGCTGGGCCCCAGCTTGCTCCGCTGAGGGCCCTCCCTCCAACCTGCCTCTCCGGAGGCGGCATTGCGGAAAACGGTAACGGCAAACAACTTATTTACAAGCCACTAACGTTTGTGGTTGCCCTGCAAGTTCACGGGCTTGTCCATGAGCAGTTCCTCATGCAAACTTTTTAAACGGTCCCCACAGGGACAACGGTGCCGGCTCCGGCCGGTTGCAAATCACAAAGACAATCAGGTAAAGTACTCGGTATCATCATTTTTCATCATTCTCTGCAAACTTTTCAAACTTTTAAACAAGAACACAATGGTGGTCCCAACGGGGACTGGACAACGGTGCTCCGCTGCCCTACTCCAGCCTTTCAGGCTCAGGTGCTCCTTCCAAGGGAGGGGGCGCGGCGCTCACTCGGGACTCTTGGCTGCCCCTTAACTTAGCGTCCAGCGCAAACCACCCCCGCTCCCCACAGTGCCGGGTGTATTGCACGATGTCGCCCGGCATCAGGTTGCGGCCGGGATGCTCCTCAGGCAGGTGGGCATTCACATCCCGCTGGGCTACAAACACTTCGGCCTCCAGGCCCGGTTCATAGATAAACCCGTAGCCCCGGCGAACATCAAACCGCCTCACCTGCCCCTCGTACAGCGGGCCCCGGACACGGAACGTGGCCTGGCGGAGATTCTCCTTCTCCCGGATAGCTCGGGCCACCAGCTCGGCCTTCTTCTGTTCCCTCTCAGCGATTTCCAGACCCAGCGGTACCGGCTCCCTATCCCAATACGGCGCTGCTGCGAGCGCCGGCGCACGGGTCGGGCCCCGCGGGACATTCTGGACGTTGCCCACTGTCAGGAATCTGGGCGGCGTGTCCCGCGTTGTCTTGGCCTTGGGCGATGCCTTACAGCAAAAACCCGGCGCTACCTCAGCCGAGGTGTGGGGGATGGGCATAGGGGCTTTCCGCTGCTGGGCCTTCGGCTCGGAGCGGGTCATCGGCTCCGGCTCGGGGGACTTCTTAGGGGATGCCTCCGGTTCAACCTTCGGAATCTTCCACGGCAACACCTCCGGTTTACTACGGGCTCCGGCTACAGGTTGGCCCGCCTGGGCGGGGATGCTGGGTACTGCTACCGGTTGCGGTGGTAGCAGGCCTAATGGCGGGGTCACGGCCCCCGGGACGGGTGGCGAGGAAGGCAGCGGGGGGAGAGGGCTTGGACCGGGTCCCTCAGCCGCAGCGACCGGTCCCTCGGGTAATAGGGGCGTGGGTCACTCACCCTCCCTTTCTCCGCTTCCTCCTCGCGTCTCCGCACGGTGGCTATAACATCCGCCATGTCAGCCTCCCACTCCTCCATGAGGAGCTGCATCTTCACCTGCAGCCGTTGGTAGAGCTGCGCGGTCCGGACTTCCACCCATGCCGCGGTTCCAGGCGCGGGGGCTACGGTGTCGCGGGACGGCATCCACATGGTGACTTCTTCTTCTTCCAGGAACGGTATGTCCGCAGAGTCCTGGCGTCCCTGCTTTTATAGCTGCAGCTACATGCAGCCAGCCGCCATCGCGTCCCCCTTAGCTCTTTCCGGCCCCTCCTCTCTCGGGGCGGGGTTTTGGCCTTCGCGCCTCTGCTACTCGAGAAGACGCTCGAGCGGGAACTTTTCGCGCCAAAGATGGTGGCTTCTGAAATTTTTCTGCCGGATATCTCCGGCGGTAACAAGGCGCACCTCTACCAAACGGCAGAGCGGTAAGATCCTGTTCGTGACGCCAAGTTGTCGCGGGCGGGGAGGAGGGTGTCAGCACACTACGCTCACCCCCTTCTGCTCGGGTCCGGCGGTTGCTGCTCAGTGGTGGCTCGAGCTGTAGGCCGGATCCTGGGGGTTCTCGAGCGGCACTCCTCGCCTGTGAGTGAAAGGGGTTTGTTGGGTGTGGGGATTGTTTATTGTCCGTGACGCCACCCACGGTTGTGGTGATTTCACCACCGCTGCTCAATATGGGGATCCCGGGGATGGTGATGCGGAGCAGCCAGGTGTTGTGTTGCCCCTCCGTGGGTAGGGGTTGGTGATCCCGGGGCCCGGTGATGAGATGTGAGATGCAGGGCCTGGTGGGCGCAGGGACGCGGGGACAGCGCTCTGCCTTGCGACACTGTGGTACTCAGCCTGAGACGTTGACACAGTTTTACAGTAAACCACACGGCTGGAAAGACGGTTCCCACGGACGGCTGCACTTGCTCTCCCAGTAGGTGACGGTGATGTCCCTCTGACCTGCACCTGATGTTTCTAAGTTGGTAGCGATGGGTCCCCACCGGTAACCCGCTCCCCGGCTTCAAGCTGGACCGGAGGAGCTCTACTATTTGCCCGCAGACACTGGCCCTGAGGAACTGGTGCCTTGGCGGTGGCGGTGTTCCTCCTTAATGGTTGGACTGTTGCCTTCAATCGGGACTTGGTTGTTGGGGGATCTACGTCCCCTTCACTGACGGATTCGGCAAATTATGGCGACTCCTAGCCTTGCCGGGGTCCGAGAGGCCCCTGCCCTGGTGCTGACTGTCCTTTGCACGCTGCTCCAGACCGCCGGGTCACTACCCGTCCGCGGTCCTTCCAGGAACTCCCGAACAGTCACCCCTCTGGATGGTCACCGTCGTTGCTGACCTTGCTGACCTGTCCTGCACACAGCTGGACTCACTTCAGGCTTCCTTTCTGTCACCTTCCTTGCTTTCCTCCTTTACCACTTTACTTCCTTCACTTCTACTTGTTTACTCCTCACTCAAGCCCTGCCTGGGCTAAACTCTGTTGTTTACTCCTTCATGTCCCTCACTGGACTGCCTGGTTTCTCCCGCCTCCAGAGCTGTGTCCTCCTCGGTGGGCGGAGCCAACCGCCTGGCCCACCCCCTGGTGTGAACATCAGCCTCTGGAGGAAGGCAACAAGGATTTCTGGTTAGCTTTGGTGTTCCTAACTGGGATGTAGGGTGTGGTGGTGTGATGACCTGTGACCCCTGGCTTGCCCAGGGCGTCACATAGACATCCCCCTTTACTTATACATGTAATCATACTTGCAACAAAGAGGATGATACTGAAATATTGGTTGGAGTCAAAAGTACCCTCGTTCGAAGAAGTAATAATCCATATAAAACGGCTGATGGAGTTAGAGAGCCTTGATGCTGGAAGGAAGTCGGGACGATTGGGCAGTTACTTCAAAAAGTGGAGGGAGTTCATTATAACCTACTTCAATTCGGAGGAAATAGAACGCTTAATGTCACCATTTAAGGAGACGGCGTGGTATCACTCTGAGAAGTTAGGTGGTACACTCGGAGGATTGGAGGTGGGAGTTGAAGGTGACCAGGTGGGAGTGGGTTTGAGTAGTGGGGGGTTCAGGGGGGGGAGTAGGAGAGTTTCACAGGATGGTTGCAAATTAATTTATAGAGTTAAGCTGGGTTCACACTAAGCGACAGCGACAACGACGTCGCTGTTACGTCACCATTTTCGGTGACGTAACAGCGACCTTGTAAGCCGCTGTTATGATCGCTGTTTAGCTGTCAAACACAGCAGAAGCAGCGATCATAACGTCGCTGTGCTACATGTGCAGAGAGCAGGGAGCCGCGCTTAGCGCTGGCTCCTTGCTCTCCTAGGTACAGTACACATCGGGTTAATTAACCCGATGTGTGCTACAGCTACATGTCACAGTGCAGAGAACAGGGAGCTGCGCGCACTGCTTAGCGCTGGCTCCTTGCTCTCCTTGCTACAGTATACATCGGGTTAATTAACCCGATGTGTACTGCAGCCACATGTGCACAGAGCAGGAGCTGGCACTGGCAGCAAGAGGGGAGGCTGGTAACGAAGGTAAATATCGGGTAACCAGGGAAAGGTCTTCCCTTGGTTACCCGATGTTTACGCTGGTTACAGCTTACCGCAGCTGCCAGACGCCGGCTCCTGCTCTCTGCTCGCTTCATTTCGTCGCTCTCTCGCTGTCACACACAGCGATGTGTGTGTCACAGCGGGAGAGTGACGACCAAAAAATGAAGCTGGACATTCAGCAACGACCGGCGACTTCACAGCAGGGGCCAGGTCGTTGCTGGATGTCACACACAGCGACAGCGACGGGACGTCGCTGCAACGTCACAGAAAATGGTGACGTAGCAGCGACGTCGTTGTCGTTGTCTCTGTGTGTGACACCAGCTTAAGTTATAAGGGTTTCCGTGAGGTATTAAAGATTCTGAGTCTTACTGTGAATACTGTGAATATTGATTAGATGTTGTACTGAATTGTAAATGTAAATGGAACGATATACAATATTCTTGTCATTTTGCTGATAATTTTGTTGATATTATTATTATTTGTTCTATGTAATGACTTGTTTGCTTTTGAAAATAAATAAAAATTATAATTTAAAAAAAAAAAAAGATGGATATATAGATGGATGGATTGATGGATAGATATATAAATGAATAGATAGATAGATAGATAGATAGATAGATATGTGGCGCCCTGGACAAGCCAGGGGCCACAGAGAACAACACCAACACACCCCACACTCCCAGCAGGCACACCGAAGTCAGACACAAAACCCTTGTTTCCTTCCTCCAGGGGCTGATGTCCACACCAGGGGGTGGAGCCAGGCGGTTGGTCTCCACCCACCGAGGAATTCACAGTCCTGGAGGCAGGAAAACAGTCAGTGTAGTTTGGAGGAGTGAAGAGAGTAGTTGGAGAGGTGAAAGTGGAAGGAGGAAAAGTAGCAGTCGAGCAGTCTGAAGTGAGTCCGGGTGTGTGGCCTGGATGGAGCAGCAAGGTTGGCAGACGGTGGTGACCGTCTGCAGGAGTGGCCTATCGGAGTTTACCGTAAGGACCGTGGACGGGCGGTGGTCCGGCGGTACCGGACTGGTACACAAAGAGAAGTCAGCACCATCTGGCAGGGGCTTACGGACCCCGGCAAGGGTAGGAGTCGCCGTGAATTTGCCAAACCCGTTAGCGAAGGGAACCTCCTGGGTTTCCCAGCAGCCAAGTCCCGACAGAAGGCAACAGTCCAACCATATGAGGGAGACACCGCCACCGCCAAGGCAACCGTTTCCCAGGGCCAGCGCCTGCGGGCAAAAGGGGCTCCTCCGGCCCATATCCAAGCCGGGGAGCAGGTTACCGGTGGGTACCCATTGGAACCGTTTAAAAGTACTTAGGTGCAGGGAAAGGCAGTCACCATCAACCTGCCGGGAGAAACAACCGCAGCCGTCTGTGGGACCCGTCAATCCAGCCGTGTGTTTTACCGAGAACTGTGTCCTCATCATTGGCTGAGTGAGTACCACCGTGCCATGCGGCACAGCACTACCCCTGCGACCCTGCACCTCACTAGGCCCCGCAACCCGCCTGCCATCCATCCCTACCTACCCCATCACCAGGCCCTGGGACAACCAACCCCCTACCCACGGAGGGGAGAACTAACATCAAAGCTGCTCCCTGTCATCGCTCCCGGGATCCCCGTCCAGAGCAGCGGTGGTGTCACCAATATCACCACAACCGTGGGAGGCGTCACGGACAATATATCAAATCCCCACAATCAAACCCCTTTTCACTCACGGGCGAGGAATGCCGCTCGAGTCCCCGGGATCCGGCCCACCGCTCGAGCCACCACCGAGCAGCAGCAGCCGGACCCGAGCAGTGGGAGAGCGAAGCGTCACCTCCTCCGCCCGCGACTGATAGATAGATAGATAGAAGGATCGATAGATAGAGGGATCGATAGAGGGATCGATAGATATAGGGCTAGATAGAGAGATAGATAGATAGATGGATAGATGGATAGATACAGTTAGGTCCAGAAATATTTGGACAGTGACACAATTTTCGCGAGTTGGGCTCTGCATGCCACCACATTGGATTTGAAATGAAATCTCGACAACAGAATTCAAGTGCAGATTGTAACGTTTAATTTGAAGGTTTGAACAAAAATATCTGATAGAAATTGTAGGAATTGTACACATTTCTTTACAAACACTCCACATTTTAGGAGGTCAAAAGTAATTGGACAAATAAACCAAACCCAAACAAAATATTTTTATTTTCAATATTTTGTTGCGAATCCTTTGGAGGCAATCACTGCCTTAAGTCTGGAACCCATGGACATCACCAAACGCTGGGTTTCCTTCTTCTTAATGCTTTGCCAGGCCTTTACAGCCGCAGCCTTCAGGTCTTGCTTGTTTGTGGGTCTTTCCGTCTTAAGTCTGGATTTGAGCAAGTGAAATGCATGCTCAATTGGGTTAAGATCTGGTGATTGACTTGGCCATTGCAGAATGTTCCACTTTTTTGCACTCATGAACTCCTGGGTAGCTTTGGCTGTATGCTGGGGTCATTGTCCATCTGTACTATGAAGCGCCATCCGATCAACTTTGCGGCATTTGGCTGAATCTGGGCTGAAAGTATATCCCGGTACACTTCAGAATTCATCCGGCTACTCTTGTCTGCTGTTATGTCATCAATAAACACAAGTGACCCAGTGCCATTGAAAGCCATGCATGCCCATGCCATCACGTTGCCTCCACCATGTTTTACAGAGGATGTGGTGTGCCTTGGATCATGTGCCGTTCCCTTTCTTCTCCAAACTTTTTTCTTCCCATCATTCTGGTACAGGTTGATCTTTGTCTCATCTGTCCATAGAATACTTTTCCAGAACTGAGCTGGCTTCATGAGGGGTTTTTCTGCAAATTTAACTCTGGCCTGTCTATTTTTGGAATTGATGAATGGTTTGCATCTAGATGTGAACCCTTTGTATTTACTTTCATGGAGTCTTCTCTTTACAGTTGACTTAGAGACAGATACACCTACTTCACTGAGAGTGTTCTGGACTTCAGTTGATGTTGTGAACGGGTTCTTCTTCACCAAAGAAAGTATGCGGCGATCATCCACCACTGTTGTCATCCGTGGACGCCCAGGCCTTTTTGAGTTCCCAAGCTCACCAGTCAATTCCTTTTTTCTCAGAATGTACCCGACTGTTGATTTTGCTACTCCAAGCATGTCTGCTATCTCTCTGATGGATTTTTTCTTTTTTTTCAGCCTCAGGATGTTCTGCTTCACCTCAATTGAGAGTTCCTTAGACCGCATGTTGTCTGGTCACAGCAACAGCTTCCAAATGCAAAACCACACACCTGTAATCAACCCCAGACCTTTTAACTACTTCATTGATTACAGGTTAACGAGGGAGACGCCTTCAGAGTTAATTGCAGCCCTTAGAGTCCCTTGTCCAATTACTTTTGGTCCCTTGAAAAAGAGGAGAATATGCATTACAGAGCTATGATTCCTAAACCCTTTCTCCGATTTGGATGTGAAAACTCTCATATTGCAGCTGGGAGTGTGCACTTTCAGCCCATATTATATATATAATTGTATTTCTGAACATGTTTTTGTAAACAGCTAAAATAACACAACTTGTGTCACTGTCCAAATATTTCTGGACCTAACTGTATATAGAGGGATCGATAGATAGAGGGATCGATAGATAAGAGTGATGGATAGATAGAGGGATAGATAGATATAGGGCTAGATAGATAGATAGATAGATAGATCACATGGAGCACTTTTCAGTCACCGGGGCGGGCCACACATCCTCCCAGATCATGGAAGTCTGAAAATTTTGAAAATTTTGCTAAGTCCCAAGAAAACTGTTTCTCGGGTCACATTGAGTTAATCCCAAAAATCGTTACTGGCAGCAAAAAAATGATTAAGATTAAGTTTGGTAATGTGGGGGGTTCAGAGTGCTGTCTGTGGATGCAGAGTGCTATGTGGAGGTGTAGATCACTATGTGGGGTGCAGAGCGCTTTGTAGGGGTGCAGAGCGCTATGCAGGGGTGTGGAGCGCTATGTGTGGGGTGCAGAGCATTATTTTCAGATGCAGAGGACTATGTTGGGCTGGAGAGCACTTTGTGGGAGGTGCAGAAAGCTATATGTCGGAGCACTATGTGGAAGTGTAGAGCACTATGTGTGGGATGTATAGTGCTGTGTGTGGCGAGCAGAGTGCAATATGTTGGGTGTAGAGCATGATATAACTTCCAAAATGATCGGGATTTTGGGGTGCAGCCCCCAAATTGCTAAATACTGCCTCCACAGCTCTGAGATTAATGATTCCTGTTTTTATGTCCCCCAAGTGATTTCTTTCTTGGCTAGAAACACATGTGGCGCCCCAGGACCTGGTCGCCACAACAGTATTGCCCTCCCAAAGGGTTAATGCTGAGCCTGGAGGTAATTGGGAGGTCCATTGGCCAGCAAGTTTAACATCCAACGCAGTTCTCCCTCCGGCCAGCAGGGGGAGCTCTGAACCTGGAATTCCAGGGAGCATTCCTTAAGTCTGACCTGAGGGAGGAAGTAGTGTTCAGTCTGTAGAGAGAAGTGAAAGGAAGCAGAAGCAGAGTGTGCTGTCCTGTGGATCTGGGGCCTAGAGCTGGAACAGCTTGGCCCAGGGAAGCAGGAGTAGCAGAGAGGCAGAGAAGAGACTCGGACATCGGAGTCTGTGGCCACCAGGGCTTAAAATACTCCCTGGTAGCCGAATCCGAAGGGCAGGAGAGCTGCAAGCACCTGGCCCATAAACAGCCCGAAGGTACAGCTGCAGCATCAGGGCCCGGTGTGGACTCCAGCAGAGAAGCACCAGAGAGGGCCTGCGCAGCCTACCACAGAGGGAAAGGGACGTACCACCGGTCCCAGCAGCAAAGAGGGCCATTGCTGGATTCAGAGAAGCAGGGTCCTATCATAACAAAGAAAAGAACAGGAGTAGGCCTCATACTCAGCTGGCCAGAAAGATCACCCCAAGTACTTCCAGGCCGACCGGATCCCCTTCACCACTTGTGACGGTCTCCCAGGACTGGACTGTTCCTAAAGTAAAAGAGGAGAAGGTAAAGAGACTGTTGTTTGTGCCCGGTTCTTTCATTGCCTGTCGGCCCTGCACCGTGTTAGCCACACAACACCATAGACTTTCACGAGCACTAACAGTGTCCCCGGGGCTCCGCTCCACCTGTGGGGAGCAGTACCATCATTGCTGCAGTATCATCACTCCGGAGGCCTCACACAGCAGCGGCGGCTTAATAGCCGCAGACCACAGGTGGCGTCACGAAACAAATACTTTAATTGCTCCCAAGTCACCAGCCATATTTAAACTGACACCCACCAGGGCCACGGAGCCGGGCCCCGCCACCACTGACGACCCCCGGATTAGTCCGGCCAGGCACCGGGTGTCCCATAGCCCTGGGGTGGGAGAGTCAATTTTGGCGTCACGAACAGGATTTCGTGCCCGGTCCCACCGGGTACCGTGCGCCTGCAGAAACTGTGCTTAAAAGACTGTGTTACTGTTTGCAAACTGCCGCCGCCATTAGCCTCGCCGAGCGCAGGAAGAAGGGGGGCGTGCCTGACAAAGAGCGCGAAGGGAGCGCGCCATCAGAGCGGAGCGCCGTTAACCCCGCGCTACCCGGAAGAAATTTTTAAAAGTGAACGGAGCTTGGTGAGGTTCACTAAGGGGGAGGAAGATGTACGACACAGAGGGAGAGCAGGTGGCTGTGGTAGCTCAAGACGCAGCAGCACCGGCCAATGTAATCCCAGTCGCCGTCACCCCAGCCCCCGCTGTAGCGCCTGTAATGCCGATCACAATGCCGTACATCCCGGGAGCAGAATGGCTGCCGCAGTACTCCGGGGAATCACATACCCTGAGCGACTTCAGAGAAAGGCTGCACAGCTTGTTCCGGGTGTATCCGCTGACTGAGAGCCAGAAGGTGGGCATATTAATGGGGCAGCTAGCCGGCGCGGCCCAGCGTGAAGTGAATTCCTGGCCTGATACAGATAAAGGGACAGCAACCCAGATACTGGCCAAGTTAAAGAGTACTTTTGACACCCACACCGCTGCAGAAATAAAGATGAGATTCTTTGGGTGCAAACAACGGGCCACAGACAGCATAAGGGACTATGCCTTAAACTTGCAGGAGGCCCTGAGAGCAATTAAACAGGTGGACCCAGAGAGTGTACGTGAAGAAGACAAACTGCTAACCGAGCAGTTCATAGAGGGGCTCCTGTCAGATGCCCACAGGACACAGCTGCGTATCATGGTCCTGCAGAACCCTGCTCTGGACTTTGCAAAGTTTAAGGACCAGGCCATCCGGGTACTGAGAGAATCTACACCGAGTGACCCAGTACCCCTCCGGCCTCTTGCTATCACGTACCCAGGGGTGGTGCCTGCAACACGAGCCACTGCAGGGGCTGAGGCGCAGTCCCTGGATAAGGATCCCACTGCAGAGCTCAGACAGCAGGTCCAGGAGCTGACCAAGACTGTAGCTGCCCTTGCCAGGACCGTGCAGTCTCTACAAGTGACCCCATCGCCTGCAAGAATCGAGTTGGCCTCCAGCCCAGATGACGTCCCATGGATGCGACAGAGGAGGATTCCGCCGACCCGAGGAAAAGATACAGACCGGTATGATTCAACGGGACAACCGATCTGCCGCCGCTGCAGTCAGGCGGGCCATATTGCAAGACACTGTCCTTTAAATGGGCCGAGCCTGGGGCCAGGAGCCAACCCCCAGGTGTAAGGAAGCCCGGCTCAACCCCCAGTCGCAACAAGTATGTGGGAGGACGCCCGGTCCTTCCTATTGTGCTGGATGGGATCCCTTTGAATGCCCTCCTGGATACGGGGTCCCAGGTAACAACCATCCCTTATAAACTGTGCAAAAGATATTGGGCTGATTCAGACATTGACCATGGCCCAGATGATGATTTAACAATTGTGGCCAGTAATGGTCAGCCCTTACCTCAAATTGGGTATAAAGAAGTAACCATTAAAGTGGGGCGGGTAGAATTGCCATGTCAGGGGATGATAATTGTAGATATTGATCGCAAAGAATCTGACCCACTGCTGACCATTGGTACAAATGTGATAGAAAATTGTATTGCCGAAGTGATAATTTTGTTGCAACTGGCGTCTGAAACTGCCAGCTCCGGGCAGCAGCGTGCCCTACAGAGGGAGATCAGAGCCCTGATGAGGAGGCAGCAGGTAGAGCTGGCCGGAGAGAAATTGGCAGTGTGAGGGTAAGTGACCCCCTCCCCATTGCAATACCCCCAAGAAGTGAAATGTTGATATGGTGTCGGGCAGCAATAGGCCTCAAGGGTCAGGATTACCAGGCCTTGGTAGAACCGGTGTATTCAGACAGTAGGCCTGGAGTCCTGATAGCCAGAGGGGTAGCAGACGTCCGCAAGGGGAGAGTGCCCGTCCGTGTCCTGAATTGTGGGGAGGAGGAAGCCAAATTGCCCCGGTACGCCACTGTAGCAAAACTGTACACTGTCAGTAACAATACCATCAAAGCAGTGGAACCCTTAACCCCGTCCGACCAGGCGGAAGACAATGGCTCCAAGGGGCAGCTGGAAGACTGGTGCCAAAAATTACATGTGGGCACTGACTCCACCCCCTCACACCAAAAGCATGGGGTTTACCGGGTGGTACAGGAGTACGAGCGGGTCTTCAGCAAACACCCCCTAGATTTTGGGCAGGTAAAAGGGGTTAAACATCAAATCCCCACGGGTGATCATCATCCCATTAAAGAGAGATACCGCCCTGTACCCCCAACACAGTATCAGCGTGCCAAAGAAATGTTACGGGAAATGAAGGAGGCTGGAGTTATCAGAGATAGTTGTAGCCCCTGGGCAGCTCCACTAGTGCTCGTAAAAAAAAAAGATGGTACAATGAGAATGTGCGTAGATTACAGACAAATTAACCGCATTACACATAAAGATGCTTATCCACTACCCAGAATAGAGGAGTCACTAACAGCCTTAAAGTCAGCTAACTATTTCTCCACCTTGGATCTCACCAGTGGGTATTGGCAGGTTCCCGTGGCAGAGGCGGACAAGGAGAAGACTGCATTCACGACACCAATGGGTCTCTGCGAGTTCAATTGTATGCTGTTCGGGCTCTGCAATGCCCCAGGGACATTTCAGAGATTGATGGAGTGCTGCTTGGGCCATCACAACTTTGAAACCGTGCTATTGTACCTGGATGACGTCATAGTCTACTCCAAGACCTACGAAGATCACCTGAGGCACTTAGCAGAAGTGTTTGAGTCCCTGTCGGAGTATGGCCTGAAGATAAAGCCATCCAAATGTCACCTCTTAAAGCCAAAGGTACAGTACCTGGGTCATGTGGTCAGCGCAGAAGGTGTGGCACCTGATCCGGAGAAAGTCACCGTAATCAAGGACTTGCCAAGACCCACCACGGTAAAGGAGGTGCGGCAGTTCCTTGGGCTGGTGGGCTACTACCGAAGGTTCATTGATGGTTTCACAAAGATAGCAGCGCCTCTTCAAGATCTCCTGGTGGGCCAGCCGAAGCAGGCTAAGAAGCAGAGCCCTCCATTTGAATGGAACAGCCAAATAGAAACATCTTTTGTCCGGCTGAAAGGGGCTCTCACGGGAGAAGAAATTCTGGCCTACCCTGACTACAGCCAGCCGTTTGTACTGTATACAGATGCCAGCAACGTGGGACTGGGAGCAGTTCTGTCCCAGGTGCAGGGAGGCAGAGAGAAGGTGATAGCTTACGCCAGTAGGAAGCTTCGGCCCACAGAAAGGAATCCAGAAAACTACAGTTCCTTCAAGCTGGAGTTCCTCGCTATTGTTTGGGCAGTGACTGAATGCTTCAAGCACTATCTGGCATCGGCCAAGTTCACCATCTTCACGGACAACAATCCGTTGACACATCTGGCAATAGCCAAGTTAGGTGCGTTGGAACAGCGATGGATGGCCCGGCTGTCTAACTTTGACTTTACCATCAAGTAACGGGCTGGCAAGAAGAATAACAATGCTGATGCGCTGTCCAGAATGCCTCACTTACCCGAGTCTGGAGAAGACCTGGATGAACTCGAAGAGATAGAGTTACCGGCTTTCCATCACCAAGGTGTTTCCCAGTGTGAGCATGCTGTAGGAGTGAAGCGCTCGAGCCAGCACGAGGTCTCGGTCAACCCATTACTCCACCATAATTGGGAAGAGACACAGAACGGTGACCCGGCCGTGCGATTGGTCAAAGAAAAGCTAGCACAAGCTGAGACCCATCTCGGTCCAGACGCTCCACAAGAAGCCCAGCAGTTGTGGAAGGAGAGGGGACGACTGTTCACCTACCAAGGCAAGCTCTGCAAGAGATATGTCAACTGGCGAACGAATGAACTCGTCTGGCAGATAGTGGTCCCACAGAGGGATGCTCCAATGGTCCTAGCAGCTTACCATGATAAAGCAGGACACTTTGGGTGGAAGAAGTTGGAGACCCTACTCCGCGATCGGTTCTACTGGGTGCACATGAGAAAGACGATCGAGAAGTGGTGCCGAGACTGTGGTCCGTGTAACCTGAGGCGGAAGGATGATGCCAGCCAGAGGTCTCCCCTACAGCCAATTGTCACGAAGCAGCCCCTGGAGTTGGTGGCCCTGGACCACGTGAAGTTAACACCAAGCCGGTCAGGCTATGTGTACGCCCTCACCATTGTGGACCATTACTCTCGTTTCCTGGTAGTAGTGCCTGTGAAGGACCAGACAGCCAGAACAGCAGCTAGAGCATTCCAGGCATACTTTTGTCGGCCTCACGGTTATCCGGAAAGGGTACTGACTGATCAAGGTCCTGCATTTGAGGCCGAAGTGTTCCAAGAGTTCTGTAACATGTACGGCTGTAAGAAAATCCGAACAACACCGTACCACCCCCAAACCAATGGATTGTGCGAGAAGATGAACCATGTGGTTATTGATATGCTGAAGACTCTACCTCTGGAAGAAAGAAACCAATGGCCAGAGAAGTTACCAGATCTGGTAGACCTGTACAACCATATCCCAGTAAATTCAACCAACTGCAGCCCTGCTTACCTGATGTGAGCAAGACCTGGCAAGTTACCTGTAGATTTTGAGATGGGGACTGTGTCACCTGAAGCGGTTCAGGAGATAGAAGATTGGGATACAGAGCGACAACAGCAGTACCGCAAAGTCCAGGAATGCGTAGAAAGGAGCCTGTCCCAAGCAAGAACGAGACAAGAGCAGAACTACAATCAAACAGCCCCAGCAACTCCCTTAGCACCTGGAGAACAGGTCCTCAAGAAAAAGCGGAGGGCGCATAAATTAGATGATCAGTGGGAGAATGAACCCTACACCATTATTCCCTCCAACTTTGACAATAGTAAGGTATGCCTCATAAGCAAAGATGAAGGCAAGACCTATCAAGCAGTTTCTCGAGACCGCCTGAAAGCGTGCCCTGAACGGTGCAGAATCCAAAAAGAAGTAGAAGAAGTACAAGAAAGTCCCCAAAGTCAAGAAAAAGAGGAAGAGATGATCCAAACAATCCTTGGAAAATTCCCCAAAACTTGGACCCGAATAAACAATGCCATAGTGGTACCAGTCTTGACGTTCCCGCAGTTGGTCAAGCCAGAAACAGAAGAGGTTCCAGATCCACCTAAAGAACCGTCCGCTCCAACACAAGATGACACGCCAGCAGTAGAACAGGAGGCTCAACCCCCTGCCAGTGGTGAACCTGCTGTACCCTTGGCGAATCTGAGACCCCGTAGGCAACCAACATGCATCCCTGTCAGGGTTAGGCCTACCAATAACACGGGGGGGGCAGACACTCCAACTAGTCAGATACAAACCCCAGAGCTACGCCGATCCCTACGTAGCACTCGGGGACAGCCCCCTCCAAGGTATAGAACATAGAAAGTAAAATACCTAACAGAATGTATATAGTTAGTTGAAATGTCTTGTATGTAATGTTTTGTTTTAGGTGATTAAGTAAATGGACAATTGGGCCACTGGACTATGGGTGGCCAACACCTAGCTGTACATAGTTAGCACCAGTGTGCTCAGCACCCCTGAAGAAAAACCCGTTCGGCGTGCATAGAGTGGGGTCATCAATGCTCTGACACATGCCCAGAGCCTACGTTGGGGGTTTTATCGCGGCGGGTCCCCCATGGAGCAGTATAATGGACACCCGGCAGGGAGCCACACTGGACTCTTATAATTGTTAAAGGTTGTAACATGTATGTCTTGTTTTGTTTTCTACAGTCCGGGAGTACTGAATTTAACTAAGGGGGAGTGTGGCGCCCCAGGACCTGGTTGCCACAACAGCATTGCCCTCCCAAAGGGTTAATGCTGAGCCTGGAGGTAATTGGGAGGTCCATTGGCCAGCAAGTTTAACATCCAACGCAGTTCTCCCTCCGGCCAGCAGGGGGAGCTCTGAACCTGGAATTCCAGGGAGCATTCCTTAAGTCTGACCTGAGGGAGGAAGTAGTGTTCAGTCTGTAGAGAGAAGTGAAAGGAAGCAGACACAGAGTGTGCTGTCCTGTGGATCTGGGGCCTAGAGCTGGAACAGCTTGGCCCAGGGAAGCAGGAGTAGCAGAGAGGCAGAGAGGAGACTCGGACATCGGAGTCTGTGGCCACCAGGGCTTAAAATACTCCCTGGTAGCCAAATCCGAAGGGCAGGAGAGCTGCAAGCACCTGGCCCATAAACAGCCCGAAGGTACAGCTGCAGCATCAGGGCCCGGTGTGGACTCCAGCAGAGAAGCACCAGAGAGGGCCTGTGCAGACTACCACAGAGGGAAAGGGACGTACCACCGGTCCCAGCAGCAAAGAGGGCCATTGCTGGATTCAGAGAAGCAGGGTCCTATCATAACAAAGAAAAGAACAGGAGTAGGCCTCATACTCAGCTGGCCAGAAAGATAACCCCAAGTACTTCCAGGCCGACCGGATCCCCTTCACCACTTGTGACGGTCTCCCAGGACTGGACTGTTCCTAAAGTAAAAGAGAAGAAGGTAAAGAGACTGTTGTTTGTGCCCGGTACTTTCATTGCCTGTCGGCCCTGCACCGTGTTAACCACACAACACCATAGACTTTCACGAGCACTAACAGTGTCCCCGGGGCTCCGCTCCACCTGTGGGGAGCAGTACCACCATTGCTGCCGTATCATCACCCCGGAGGCCTCACACAGCAGCGGCGGCTTAATAGCCGCAGACCACAGGTGGCGTCACGAAACAAATACTTTAATTGCTCCCAAGTCACCAGCCATATTTAAACTGACACCCACCAGGGCCACGGAGCTGGGCCCCGCCACCACTGACGACCCCCGGATTAGTCCGGCCAGGCACCGGGTGTCCCATAGCCCTGGGGTGGGCGAGTCACACATACTTTATGATTTTAATAAATCAGCCTTTTGTATGGCCTTTTAGTACCATATGTGGTAGAAAAGGCTATTTGGCAGCAGTTGGACCATTAAGCATCCATTTCATTGAGAGTCTTCTTAGTCTGAAAGACCATAAGCCCAGGTACAAGAATTACATGAAGTGGGGTCTGTTAACCTGGAAGTGACCCCATAAGCCAGAGTGCAAGGATTCACCAGAGACAGCAAGATAACAGGCACCAAGGGTAACCCACCAGGGGCCCCATGTGATTTTTTTTTTTCTCAGTAACTGTCACATTGTGGAGTACATTTCAGTGGACATATTTTGGGGTGCAGACATGAAAATGCTTAATACTGCCTTCCACAGTCTCTAAATTAATGACTCCTGTTTTTTTGCCCCCCAATTGATTTGTTTTCTTGGCTAAAAACACATACTTTATAATTTCAATGAATCAGGCTTTTGTATGGCCTTTTTGTACCATATGTCGTAGAAGAGGCTATTTGGCAGCCTTTGAACCTTTAAGAATCTCCTGTAATTCAGTGCCTTCTTAGTCTGAAAGGCCCATAAGCTGAGGTACAGGAATTACCTTTAGTGTTCTCAGAAAAATGAGGGGCGTCAGGCACCAAGTGGTAGCGTGCCAGGGTACCCATAAGCCCAGGTGCAAGAATTAGCCCAAGCTCAAGTTGGGTCTGATCACCATGGGATTATTTCTAGGTATCTGTCCCATTGTAGGGTACATTTGAGATTTGAGAAGGAATTGGAGTCGTCGAGCAGTTAGCAATGTCCCCGGTTAAGCCGGACCGAGGCGGAAAAGTACCGCAGTTCCTGGAGCTGCCAGGTGGATGCAGCAGTCAAATTCAATCTTGTGTTGGTTCTTTTGATTTTTCTGCTCATTTGAGGTACTGCAAGCGAGGATCCGCAAAAACGTCAGAGAGGTGCCCCTGGAAACTCCATGAGCCAAGAACAAAGTATCACAAAAAAGGGACACTTTGACTTAACCACGAGGAGCCTTTTTCCGTCACCAGGGTGGACCAGACACCCCTCCCAGATCATGGAAGTCCGAAAATGTTTAAATTTTTTCTAAGTCCTAAAAAATATGTTTCTCGATTCCAATTGCCGAGTCCGGTCAAGAATGAACAGTTTCTTGGGTCTCATTAAGTTCATCCCAAAAATGTTTAGCGGCAGCCAAAACCGATTAAGTTTGGTAATGTAGGGCGTGTAGAGCACTATGTGGGGGTTCAGGGTGCTATGTGTGGGTGTAGAGCGCTATGTGTAGGGTGCAGAGCGCTATGTAGGGGGTGCAGAGCGCTATGTGGGGGTGCAGAGCGCTATGTGTGGGGTGCAGAGCATTGTTTGTGGATGCAGAGCACTATGATCTGGGGATGGGGATGGGGATCTATAGCGCTATGTGTGGCGCGCAAAGTGCAATATGTTAGGTGCAGAGGATGACATATCTTCCAAAATGAATAGGTTTTTTGGGTGCAGCCCCCAAATTGCTAAATACTGCCTCCACAGCTCTGAGATTAATGATTCCTGTTTTTATTTCCAACAAGGAATTTTTCTCTTGGCTAGAAACACATACATTATGATTTTAATGAATCAGCCTTTTGTATGGATGGCCTTTTTGTACCATATGTGGTAGAAAAGGCTATTTGGCAGCAGTTGGACCATTAGGTATCCCTTTCATTCAGTGTCTTCTTAGTCTGAAAGACCATAAGCCAAGGTACAAGAATTGCCTGAGGTGTGGTCTGGAAAAATGGAAGTTACCCCATAATTCAGAGTGCAAGAATTGCATCAGAGACAGCAAGATAGATAGATAGATAGATAGATAGATAGAAGGATAGATGGATAGATGGATAATAGATAGATAGATGGATAGATAGAGGGATAGATAGATGGATAGATACATGGATATCTATCTATCCATCTATCTATTTATCTATCTATCTATCTCTCTGTCTATCTATCTATCCATCCATCCATCTATCTATACATATATTTATCTATTTATCTATTCATCTATCCATCATCTATCCATCTATCTATCTATCTATCCATCCATACATACATACATCCAGCTGGGCCCGTCCCCCACACAGGATGACCCAGAGCAGGCCACTGATCGGTGGGGCCCACGGCAGTATGAGAGGCCGGTCGTAGGCGGCGCCGAGGGCACCCAGGTGGGCCTGGCTCCTGAGCAGGAGTTGCGGATGTGCATGCCCGCATTTATGTGAGAAAGAGCGGCAGCGGTCCACCGTTGCATACAGTTGTCCCCGTTGGGACCACCAGTAAGAAAGTTTGAAAGTTTCGAATGATAAGATGTAATTACCAGAAGAATGTTACCTGATTGACCAACTTGATTTGAACCGGTCGTTGCCAGCAACTGGTCCCCGTTGGGACCCCCTTTTCAAATTACGCGTAGAAACTACTATGAACAGGCCTGAGAACTAGCAGGGCAACCACAAACTTGTGGCGTGTAAATAAAATAATGTTTGTTGGCTTTAACCGTTACCGCCTCCGGAGAGGCAGATTGGAGGAAGGGCCCGCAGTGGAGCAGGCTGGGGCCCAGCCACCACCGGAACCGGTGGCGATCCTCTGGAGGGGTTCAGGGGTCCTCATGGACGTGGGTCCCCTGATAAGGACAGAACCCGCTCGGGCAACTTGTGCAGGACTGGGGTCAAGGGGTGCTGCCTGTTTGCTTAGGGGCAGCATCAGGGCCAGGTTGCTTGGGTGGGAGAGAGCGGAAGCCGTAACCGTAACGTTTAAGTAGAGTACCTCCCGATGTGGGAAGATGTTATTATAATTGTATTGTATGTTTACTGTTTTTTCTATTTTTCAGTTGTGAAAATAAAACCGGTGATGGACGGGCAGCCCGCGGACGGTCTGCATTTAACTAAGGGGGAATGTGGCACCCTGGACAAGCCAGGGGCCACAGAGAACAACACCAACACACCCCACACTCCCAGCAGGCACACCGAAGTCAGACACAAAACCCTTGTTGCCTTCCTCCAGGGGCTGATGTCCACACCAGGGGTTGGAGTCAGGTGGTTGGTCTCCACCAACCGAAGAGTTCACAGTCCTGGAGGCAGGAAAACAGTCAGTGTAGTTTGGAGGAGTGAAGAGAGTAGTTGGAGAGGTGAAAGTGGAAGGAGGAAAAGTAGCAGTCGAGCAGTCTGAAGTGAGTCCGGGTGTGTGGCCCGGACGGAGCAGCAAGGTTGGCAGACGGTGGTGACCGTCTGCAGGAGTGGCCTATCGGAGTTTACCGTAAGGACCGTGGACGGACGGTGGCCCGGCGGTACCGGACCGGTACACAAAGAGAAGTCAGCACCATCTGGCAGGGGCTTACGGACCCCGGCTAGGCTAGGAGTCGCCGTGAATTTGCCAAAACCGTTAGCGAAGGGAACCTCCTGGGTTTCCCAGCAGCCAAGTCCCGACAGAAGTCAACAGTCCAACCGTGTGAGGGAGACACCTCCACCGCCAAGGCAACCGTTTCCCAGGGCCAGCGCCTGCGGGCAAAAGGGGCTCCTCCGGCCCATATCCAAGCCGGGGAGCGGGTTACCGGTGGGAACCCATTGGAACTGTTTAAAAGTACTTAGGTGCAGGGAAAGGCAGTCACCATCAACCTGCTGGGAGAAACAACCGCAGCCGTCTGTGGGACCCGTCCATCCAGCCGTGTGTTTTACCGAGAACTGTGTCCTCATCATTGGCTGAGTGAGTACCACCGTGCCGTGCGGCACAGCGCTGCCCCTGCCACCCTGCAGGCCCCGCAACCCGCCTGCCATCCATCCCTACCTACCCCATCACCGGGCCCCGGGACAACCAACCCCCTACCCACGGAGGGGAGAACTAACATCAAAGCTGCTCCCTATCATCGCTACCGAGATCCCCGTCCAGAGCAGCGGTAGTGTCACCAATATCACCACAACTGTGGGTGGCGTCACGGACAATATATCAAATCCCCACAATCAAACCCCTTTTCACTCACGGGCGAGTAACGCCGCTCGAGTCCCCGGGATTCGGACCACCGCTCGAGCCACCACCGAGCAGCAGCAGCCGGACCCGAGCAGTGGGAGAGTGAAGCGTCACCTCCTCCGCCCGCGACAGATAGATAGATAGAAGGATCGATAGATAGAGGGATCGATAGATAGAGGGATCGATAGATAGAGGGATAGATAGATATAGGGCTAGATAGATAGATAGATAGATAGATATATCACATGGAGCACTTTTTAGTCACCGGGGCGGGCCACACATCCTCCCAGATCATGGAAGTCTGAAAATTTTGAAAATTTTGCTAAGTCCCAAGAAAACTGTTTCTCGGGTCACATTGAGTTAATCCCAAAAATCGTTACTGGCAGCAAAAAAATGATTAAGATTAAGTTTGATAATGTGGGGGGTTCAGAGTGCTGTCTGTGGATGCAGAGTGCTATGTGGAGGTGTAGATCACTATGTGGGGTGCAGAGCGCTATGTGTGGGTGTAGAGTGCTATGCAGGGGTGTGGAGCACTTTGTGTGGGGTGCAGAGCATTATTTGCAGATGCAGAGGACTATGTTGGGCTGGAGAGCACTTTGTGGGAGGTGCAGAAAGCTATATGTCGGAGCACTATGTGGAAGTGTAGAGCGCTATGTGTGGGATGTATAGTGCTGTGTGTGGCGAGCAGAGTGCAATATTTTGGGTGTAGAGCATGACATATCTTCCAAAATGATCGGGATTTTGGGGTGCAGCCCCCAAATTGCTAAATACTGCCTCACCAGCTCTGGGATTAATGATTCCTGTTTTTATGTCCCCCAAGTGATTTCTTTCTTGGCTAGAAACACATACTTTATGATTTTAATAAATCAGCCTTTTGTATGGCCTTTTTGTACCATATGTGGTAGAAAAGGCTATTTGGCAGCAGTTGGACCATTAAGCATCCATTTCATTGAGAGTCTTCTTAGTCTGAAAGACCATAAGCCCAGGTACAAGAATTACCTGAAGTGGGGTCTGTTAACCTGGAAGTGACCCCATAAGCCAGAGTGCAAGGATTCACCAGAGACAGCAAGATGACAGAGACAGCAAGATGAAAGACATGTGTAGGGCTGGTGCTCCCAGACCCCTGGCACTTCAGGCCTACCTTCCGCCCCCATATAATCTTTTTTGCTCCCTCTTAATGTGCCGCCCCCACAGTCCACCGACTTAGGCATCGGACTTACTGGTGCAAGAATAGATCCATTGGAGGTCTGAGAAATATGTTGGGATGTCAGGCACCAAGGGTAATCCACCAGGGGCCCCATGTGATTTATTTTTTCTCGGTAACTGTCACATTGTGGAGTACATTTCAGTGGACATATTTTGGGGTGCAGACACAAAAATGCTTAATACTGCCTTCCACAGTCTCTAAATTAATGACTCCTGTTTTTTTGCCCCCCAATTGATTTGTTTTCTTGGCTAAAAACACATACTTTATGATTTCAATGAATCAGGCTTTTGTATGGCCTTTTTGTACAATATGTCGTAGAAGAGGCTATTTGGCAGCCTTTGAACTTTTAAGAATCTCCTGTAATTCAGTGCCTTCTTAGTCTGAAAGGCCCATAAGCTGAGGTACAGGAATTACCTTTAGTGTTCTCAGAAAAATGAGGGGCGTCAGGCACCAAGTCGTAGCGTGCCAGGGTACCCATAAGCCCAGGTGCAAGAATTAGCCCAAGCTCAAGTGGGGTCTGATCACCATGGGATTATTTCTAGGTATCTGTCCCATTGTAGGGTACATTTGAGATTTGAGAAGGAATTGGAGTCGTCGAGCAGTTAGCAATGTCCCCGGTTAAGCCGGACCGAGGCGGAAAAGTACCGCAGTTCCTGGAGCTGCCAGGTGGATGCAGCAGTCAAATTCAATCTCGTGTTCGTTATTTTGATTTTTCTGCTCATTTGAGGTACTGCAAGCGAGGATCCGCAAAAACGTCAGAGAGGTGCCCCTGGAAACTCCATGAGCCAAGAACAAAGTATCACAAAAAAGGGACACTTTGACTTAACCACGAGGAGCCTTTTTCCGTCACCAGGGTGGACCAGACACCCCTCCCAGATCATGGAAGACCGAAAATGTTTAAATTTTTTCTAAGTCCCAAAAAATATGTTTCTCGATAGATAGATAGATAGACAGATAGATAGAAGGATAGATGGATAGATGGATAGATAGATGGATAGATAGAGGGATAGATAGATGGATAGATACATGGATATCTATCTATTAGTGTTGAGCGAGTATGCTTGTCACTACTCGGTACTCGCACGAGTATCACTGTACTCGGGCTACTCGGCGGGGACCGAGTAATTTCACGATACTCGTGCTGTACTCGTGGTCTTCATGTTGGTGCTCTTTTTACAGCCATCCCTTATGCAGGGATTGGCTGGCAGACCACTGCAATGCCACAGCCCTGTTACTTGTGGAATTGCAGTGATTGGCCGGCCCTCACAGCATGACCGTGCCTTTAGCCCGACACTTCCCCGCTCGGCTACGGCCCCTCCAGCACTCCACTCCGCGTGTATATATATATGCACGCTTACACACACACGCACGTTTTTTTTTTTAATTTAAAGTTTTATGGTTTCTACATGCTGCCGGGGATCATTTCAGAATAATACTCGGGTCTCCCATAGGATAACATTGGGCTCGGTGCTCGGGCCGAGTACACGAGTATTTTGAGATGCTCGGCCCGAGCCTCGAGCTCCTGAGCATTTTAGTACTCGCTCATCACTACTATCTATCTATCCATCTATCTATCTATCTATCTATCTATCTATCTATCTCTCTGTCTATTTATCCATCTATCCATCTATCCATCTATCTATCTATCTATCTATCTATCCCTCTGTCTATCTATCTATCCATCCATCCCTCTATCTATACATATATTTATCTATTTATCTATTTATTCATCTATCCATCATCTATCCATCTATCTATCTATCTATCTATCCATCCATACATACATCCAGCTTGGCCCGTCCCCCACACAGGCTGACCCAGAGCAGGCCACTGATCGGTGGGGCCCACGGCAGTATGAGAGGCCGGTCGTAGCCGGCGCCGAGGCCAACCAGATGGGCCTGGCTCCTGAGCAGGAGTTGCGGATGTGCATGCCCGTATTTATGTGAGAAAGATCGGCAGCGGTCCACCGTTGCATACAGTTGTCCCCGTTGGGACCACCAGTAAGAAAGTTTGAAAGTTTCGAATGATAAGATGTAATTACCAGAAGAATGTTACCTGATTGACCAACTTGATTTGAACCGGTCGTTGCTGGCAACTGGTCCCCGTTGGGACCCCCTTTTCAAATTATGCGTAGAAACTACTATGAACAGGCCCGAGAACTAGCAGGGCAACCACAAACTTGTGGCGTGTAAATAAAATAATGTTTGTTGGCTTTAACCGTTAACGCCTCCAAAGAGGCAGATTGGAGGAAGGGCCCGCAGTGGAGCAGGCTGGGGCCCAGCCACCACCGGAACCGGTGGCGATCCTCTGGAGGGGTTCAGGGGTCCCCATGGACGTGGGTCACCTGATAAGGACAGAACCCGCTCGGGCAACTTTTGCAGGACTGGGGTCAAGGGGTGCTGCCTGTTTGCTTAGGGGCAGCATCAGGGCCAGGTTGCTTGGGTGGGAGAGAGCGGAAGCCGTAACCGTAACGTTTAAGTAGAGTACCTCCCAATGTGGGAAGATGTTATTATAATTGTATTGTATGTTTACCGTTTTTTTCTATTTTTCAGTTGTGAAAATAAAACCGGTGATGGACGGGCAGCCCGCGGACGGTCTGCATTTAACTAAGGGGGAATGTGGCGCCCTAGACAAGCCAGGGGCCACAGAGAACAACACCAACACACCACACACTCCCAGCAGGCACACCGAAGTCAGACACAAAACCCTTGTTGCCTTCCTCCAGGGGCTGATGTCCACACCAGGGGGTGGAGCCAGGCGGTTGGTCTCCACCCACCGAGGAGTTCACAGTCCTGGAGGCAGGAAAACAGTCAGTGTAGTTTGGAGGAGTGAAGAGAGTAGTTGGAGAGGTGAAAGTGGAAGGAGGAAAAGTAGCAGTCGAGCAGTCTGAAGTGAGTCCGGGTGTGTGGCCCGGACGGAGCAGCAAGGTTGGCAGACGGTGGTGACCGTCTGCAGGAGTGGCCTATCGGAGTTTACCATAAGGACCGTGGATGGGCGGTGGCCCAGCGGTACCGGACCGGTACACAAAGAGAAGTCAGCACCATCTGGCAGGGGCTTACGGACCCCGGCAAGGCTAGGAGTCGCCGTGAATTTGCCAAAACCGTTAGCAAAGGGAACTTCCTGGGTTTCCCAGCAGCCAAGTCCTGACAGAAGTCAACAGTCCAACCATGTGAGGGAGACACCGCCACCGCCAAGGCAACCGTTTCCCAGGGCCAGCGCCTGCAGGCAAAAGGGGCTCCTCCGGCCCATATCCAAGCCGGGGAGCGGGTTACCGGTGGGAACCCATTGGAACCGTTTAAAAGTACTTAGGTGCAGGGAAAGGCAGTCACCATCAACCTGCCGGGAGAAATAACCGCAGCCGTCTGTGGGACCCGTCCATCCAGCCGTGTGTTTTACCGAGAACTGTGTCCTCATCATTGGCTGAGTGAGTACCACCGTGCCGTGCGGCACAGCGCTGCCCCTGCGACCCTGCATCTCACCAGGCCCCGCAACCCGCCTGCCATCCATCCCTACCTACCCCATCACCAGGCCCTGGGACAACCAACCCCCTACCCACGGAGGGGAGAACTAACATCAAAGCTGCTCCCTGTCATCGCTCCCGGGATCCCCATCCAGCGCAGCGGTGGTGTCACCAATATCACCACAACCGTGGGTGGCGTCACGGACAATATATCAAATCCCCACAATCAAACCCCTTTTCACTCACGGGCAAGGAACGCCGCTCGAGTCCCCGGGATCCGGCCCACCGCTCGAGCCACCACCGAGCAGCAGCAGCCGGACCCGAGCAGTGGGAGAGCGAAGCGTCACCTCCTCCGCCCGCGACAGATAGATAGATAGATAGATAGATAGAAGGATCAATAGATAAAGGGATCGATAGATAGAGGGATCGATAGATAGAGGGATAGATAGATAGAGGGCTAGATGGATAGATAGAGAGATAGATAGATAGATGGATAGATATGTAGGGGGATCGATAGATAGAGGGATCGATAGATAGAGGGATCGATAGATAGAGTGATGGATAGATAGAGGGATAGATAGATATAAGGCTAGATAGATAGATAGATAGATAGATAGATAGATAGATCACATGGAGCACTTTTCAGTCACCGGGGCGGGCCACACATTCTCCCAGATCATGGAAGCCTGAAAATTTTGAAAATTTTTGCTAAGTCCCAAGAAAACTGTTTCTCGGGTCACAATGAGTTAATCCCAAAAATCGTTACTGGCAGCAAAAAAATGATTAAGATTAAGTTTGGTAATGTGGGGGGTTCAGAGTGCTGTCTGTGGATGCAGAGTGCTATGTGGAGGTGTAGATCACTATGTGGGGTGCAGAGTGCTATGTGGGGGTGTAGAGCGCTATGCAGGGGTGTGGAGCGCTATGTGTGGGATGTATAGTGCTGTGTGTGGCGAGCAGAGTGCAATATGTTGGGTGTAGAGCATGACATATCTTCCAAAATGATCGGGATTTTGGGGTGCAGCCCCCAAATTGCTAAATACTGCCTCCACAGCTCTGAGATTAATGATTCCTGTTTTTATGTCCCCCAAGTGATTTCTTTCTTGGCTAGAAACACATACTTTATGATTTTAATAAATCAGCCTTTTGTATGGCCTTTTTGTACCATATGTGGTAGAAAAGGCTATTTGGCAGCAGTTGGACCATTATGCATCCATTTCATTGAGAGTCTTCTTAGTCTGAAAGACCATAAGCCCAGGTACAAGAATTACCTGAAGTGGGGTCTGTTAACCTGGAAGTGACCCCATAAGCCAGAGTGCAAGGATTCACCAGAGACAGCAAGATGACAGAGACAGCAAGATGAAAGACATGTGTAGGGCTGGTGCTCCCAGACCCCTGGCACTTCAGGCCTACCTTCCTCCCCCATATAATCTTTTTTGCTCCCTCTTAATGTGCCGCCCCCACAGTCCACCGACTTAGGCATCGGACTTACTGGTGCAAGAATAGATCCATTGGAGGTCTGAGAAATATGTTGGGATGTCAGGCACCAAGGGTAACCCACCAGGGGCCCCATGTGATTTTTTTTTCTCGGTAACTGTCACATTGTGGAGTACATTTCAGTGGACATATTTTGGGGTGCAGACACGAAAATGCTTAATACTGCCTTCCACAGTCTCTAAATTAATGACTCCTGTTTTTTTGCCCCCCAATTGATTTGTTTTCTTGGCTAAAACACATACTTTATGATTTCAATGAATCAGACTTTTGTATGGCCTTTTTGTACCATATCTCGTAGAAGAGGCTATTTGGCAGCCTTTGAACCTTTAAGAATCTCCTGTAATTCAGTGCCTTCTTAGTCTGAAAGGCCCATAAGCTGAGGTACAGGAATTACCTTTAGTGTTCTCAGAAAAATGAGGGGCATCAGGCACCAAGTGGTAGCGTGCCAGGGTACCCATAAGCCTAGGTGCAAGAATTAGCCCAAGCTCAAGTGGGGTCTGATCACCATGGGATTATTTCTAGGTATCTGTCCCATTGTAGGGTACATTTGAGATTTGAGAAGGAATTGGAGTCGTCGAGCAGTTAGCAATGTCCCCGGTTAAGCCGGACCGAGGCGGAAAAGTACCGCAGTTCCTGGAGCTGCCAGGTGGATGCAGCAGTCAAATTCAATCTCGTGTTGGTTCTTTTGATTTTTCTGCTCATTTGAGGTACTGCAAGCGAGGATCCGCAAAAACGTCAGAGAGGTGCCCCTGGAAACTCCATGAGCCAAGAACAAAGTATCACAAAAAAGGGACACTTTGAGTTAACCACGAGAAGCCTTTTTCCGTCACCAGGGTGGACCAGACACCCCTCCCAGATCATGGAAGTCCGAAAATGTTTAAATTTTTTCTAAGTCCTAAAAAATATGTTTCTCGATTCCAATTGCCGAGTCCGGTCAAGAATGAACAGTTTCTTGGGTCTCATTAAGTTCATCCCAAAAATGTTTAGCGGCAGCCAAAACCGATTAAGTTTGGTAATGTAGGGCGTGTAGAGCACTATGTGGGGGTTCAGGGTGCTATGTGTGGGTGTAGAGCGCTATGTGTAGGGTGCAGAGCGCTATGTAGGGGGTGCAGAGCGCTATGTGGGGGTGCAGAGCGCTATGTGTGGGGTGCAGAGCATTGTTTGTGGATGCAGAGCACTATGATCTGGGGATGGGGATGGGGATCTATAGCGCTATGTGTGGCGCGCAAAGTGCAATATGTTAGGTGCAGAGGATGACATATCTTCCAAAATGAATAGGTTTTTTGGGTGCAGCCCCCAAATTGCTAAATACTGCCTCCACAGCTCTGAGATTAATGATTCCTGTTTTTATTTCCAACAAGGAATTTTTCTCTTGGCTAGAAACACATACATTATGATTTTAATGAATCAGCCTTTTGTATGGATGACCTTTTTGTACCATATGTGGTAGAAAAGGCTATTTGGCAGCAGTTGGACCATTAGGTATCCCTTTCATTCAGTGTCTTCTTAGTCTGAAAGACCATAAGCCAAGGTACAAGAATTGCCTGAGGTGTGGTCTGGATAAATGGAAGTTACCCCATAAACCAGAGTGCAAGAATTGCATCAGAGACAGCAAGATAGATAGATAGATAGATAGATAGAAGGATAGATGGATAGATGGATAGATAGATAGATGGATAGATAGAGGGATAGATAGATGGATAGATACATGGATATCTATCTATCCATCTATCTATCTATCTATCTAGCTATCTATCTCTATGTCTATTTATCCATCTATCTATCTATCCATCTATCTATTTATCTATCTATCTATCTATCTATCTATCTCTCTATCTATCTATCCATCCATCCATCTATCTATACATATATTTATCTATTTATCTATTCATCTATCCATCATCTATCCATCTATCTATCTATCTATCTATCCATACATACATACATCCAGCTGGGCCCGTCCCCCACACAGGCTGACCCAGAGCAGGCCACTGATCGGTGGGGCCCACGGCAGTATGAGAGGCCGGTCGTAGCCGGCGCCGAGGGCACCCAGGTGGGCCTGGCTCCTGAGCAGGAGTTGCGGATGTGCATGCCCGCATTTATGTGAGAAAGAGCGGCAGCGGTCCACCATTACATACAGTTGTCCCCGTTGGGACCACCAGTAAGAAAGTTTGAAAGTTTCGAATGATAAGATGTAATTACCAGAAGAATGTTACCTGATTGACCAACTTGATTTGAACCGGTCGTTGCCGGCAACTGGTCCCCGTTGGGACCCCCTTTTCAAATTATGCGTAGAAACTACTATGAACAGGCCCGAGAACTAGCAGGGCAATCACAAACTTGTGGCGTGTAAATAAAATAATGTTTGTTGGCTTTAACCGTTACCGCCTCCGGAGAGGCAGATTGGAGGAAGGGCCCGCAGTGGAGCAGGCTGGGGCCCAGCCACCACCGGAACCGGTGGCGATCCTCTGGAGGGGTTCAGGGGTCCCCATGGACGTGGGTCCCTTGATAAGGACAGAACCCGCTCGGGCAACTTGTGCAGGACTGGGGTCAAGGGGTGCTGCCTGTTTGCTTAGGGGCAGCATCAGGGCAAGGTTGCTTGGGTGGGAGAGAGGGTGGACCAGACACCCCTCCCAGATCATGGAAGTCCGAAAATGTTTAAATTTTTTCTAAGTCCCAAAAAATATGTTTCTCGATTCCAATTGCCGAGTCCGGTCAAGAATGAACTGTTTCTTGGGTCTCATTGAGTTCATCCCAAAAATGTTTAGCGGCAGCCAAAACCGATTAAGTTTGGTAATGTAGGGCGTGTAGAGCACTATGTGGGGGTTCAGGGTGCTATGTGTGGGTGTAGAGCGCTATGTGGGGGGTGCAGAGCGCTATGTAGGGGGTGCAGAGCGCTATGTGGGGGTGCAGAGCGCTATGTGGGGGTGCAGAGCGCTATGTGTGGGGTGCAGAGCATTATTTGCGGATGCAGAGCACTATGTGGGGGATGTATAGCGCTATGTGTGGCGCGCAAAGTGCAATATGTTAGGTGCAGAGGATGACATATCTTCCAAAATGAATGGGTTTTTTGGGTGCAGCCCCCAAATTGCTAAATACTGCCTCCACAGCTCTGAGAATAATGATTCCTGTTTTTATTTCCCCCAAGGAATTTTTTTCTTGGCTAGAAACACATACATTATGATTTTAATGAATCAGACTTTTGTATGGCCTTTTTGTACCATATGTGGTAGAAAAGGCTATTTGGCAGCAGTTGGACCATTAGGTATCCCTTTCATTCAGTGTCTTCTTAGTCTGAAAGACCATCTTTGACAGGGGTAAGGGCACCTCTCCCCACTCCTGAGGACTCCCTACTGCAGGTCTGCAATCAGCAATGGTGGGGGTTGTACCCATGCTCCCTGCTCCAGGGTTCTCCTGTACCTGAGACCTTGCACGCTGGCTGTATGGGGTTATCAGCTGCCTCTCCTCCGCTGCCCGGGTGGTTTCCTCCCTCTGTCTCTGCTGCTGCTGGGGCTTCCCCTGCCTCTCCATCTTGGGAGATGGAGAGAGAAGGCTTCCCCTGCCTCTCCATCTTGGGAGATGTCTGCGGTGCTGTCCTCTGCTTCGGCCTGGTAAGGAAGCCTCTGATTCCCTTCTCCTCTGTCCGTGACGCTCCTCTGCTGGGCCCCTGGGAGCTCACCCTTCTCCTCCGCTGCATATCCTTTTCTTACAGGCTCTTGGGCTGGTTTAATTGTCAGTAATGTAGTCCGGTGGCAGAAGTTGAGACATACACGTCCTCACTCCTTCATAGCCAGGACACGCCCCCCCACATTTGCTTTTTATAGCACTAAGGCTATGTGCGCACGTGTGCGTAATTCATGCAGTTACGCTGCGTTTTGTAGCGCAGCGTAACTGCATGCGTCCTCGTCCCCTACACAGTCTATGGAGATTGTGCAGGGGCCGTGCGCACGTGGCATATTAGAACGCAGCGATTCGGCTGCTGCCCGAATCGCTGCGTTCTAAGAAGTGACATGTCACTTCTTCCGTGCGCTTTGCCGGCAGCCCCTGCTCTGTCTATGGCAGGAGCTGCAGGCAGAGCGCACGTTCTCGCCGGCACCATGCGCTTCAGAACAGAGCTTTTCAGCTGCGCTCTGAAGCGCACCTTTTAGGTGCAGTGCAGAGCGCACACGTGTGCACATAGCCTAAGTCCTCTGCTTTGTAACTAGACAAGAAAACTGAACACCGACAACTGTGCACCGCGGTCACGGATGGTTCAGATGATAATAATGACCGGTCCCTGAATGGAATGTTCATGTCTGTTCTCATTGTGGTCACATCAGAGGTTTATGGCATCATGAAATTGCATCTGACCACACCTGATAAGTAAATAAAGATGACCCGCCTGCCTATGTCATCACGACCACACCCGATAAGTAAATAAAGGTGACTCGCCTGCCTATGTCATCACGACCACACCCAATAAGGAAATAAAGATGACTCGCCTGCCTATGTCATCACGACCACACCCGATAAGTAAATAAAGGTGACCCGCCTGCCTATGTCATCACGACCACTCCCGATAAGTAAATAAAGATGACTCGCCTGCCTATGTCATCACGACCACACCTGATAAGTAAATAAAGATGACCCGCCTGCCTATGCATCACGACCACACCTGATAAGTAAATAAAGGTGACCCGCCTGCCTATGTCATCACGACCACACCCAATAAGGAAATAAAGATGACTCGCCTGCCTATGTCATCACGACCACACCCGATAAGTAAATAAAGGTGACCCGCCTAGCTATGTCATCACGACCACTCCCGATAAGTAAATAAAGATGACTCGCCTGCCTATGTCATCACGACCACACCTGATAAGTAAATAAAGATGACCCGCCTGCCTATGTCATCACGACCACACCTGATAAGTAAATAAAGGTGACCCGCCTGCCTATGTCATCACGACCACACCCAATAAGGAAATAAAGATGACTCGCCTGCCTATGTCATCACGACCACACCCGATAAGTAAATAAAGGTGACCCGCCTAGCTATGTCATCACGACCACTCCCGATAAGTAAATAAAGATGACTCGCCTGCCTATGTCATCACGACCACACCTGATAAGTAAATAAAGGTGACCCGCCTGTCTATGTCATCACGACCACACATGATAAGTAAATAAAGATGACTCGCCTGCCTATGTCATCACGACCACACCCGATAAGTAAATAAAGATGACTCGCCTGCCTATGTCATCACGACCACACCTGATAAGTAAATAAAGGTGACTCGCCTGCCTATGTCATCACGACCACCCTCGATAAGTAAATAAAGGTGACTCGCCTGCCTATGTCATCACAACCACACTCGATAGGCAGGCGGGTCACCTTTATTTACTTATGTCATCATGACCACACCTGATAAGTAAATAAAGGTGACCCGCCTGCCTATGTCATCACGACCACACCTGATAAGTAAATAAAGGTGACCCGCCTGTCTATGTCATTACGACCACACCCGATAAGTAAATAAAGATGACTCGCCTGCCTATGTCATCACGACCACACCTGATAAGTAAATAAAGATGACTCGCCTGCCTATGTCATCACGACCACACCTGATAAGTAAATAAAGGTGACCCGCCTGTCTATGTCATCACGACCACATTCGTTAAGTAAATAAAGGTGACTCGCCTGCCTATGTCATCACGACCACACTCGATAGGCAGGCGGGTCACCTTTATTTACTTATGTCATCACAACCACACCTGATAAGTAAATAAAGGTGACCCGCCTGCCTATGTCATCACGACCACACCTGATAAGTAAATAAAGGTGACCCGCCTGTCTATGTCATTACGACTACACCCGATAAGTAAATAAAGGTGACCCGCCTGTCTATGTCATCACGACCACATTCGTTAAGTAAATTAAGATGACTCGCCTGCCTATGTCATCACGACCACACCTGATAAGTAAATAAAGATGACTCGCCTGCCTATGTCATCACGACCACACCTGATAAGTAAATAAAGATGACTTGCCTGCCTATGTCATCACGACCACACCCGATAAGTAAATAAAGGTGACCCGCCTGTCTATGTCATCACGACCACATTCGTTAAGTAAATAAAGATGACTCGCCTGCCTATGTCATCACGACCACACCTGATAAGTAAATAAAGGTGACCCGCCTGTCTATGTCATTACGACTACACCCGATAAGTAAATAAAGGTGACCCGCCTGTCTATGTCATCACGACCACATTCGTTAAGTAAATTAAGATGACTCGCCTGCCTATGTCATCACGACCACACCTGATAAGTAAATAAAGATGACTCGCCTGCCTATGTCATCACGACCACACCTGATAAGTAAATAAAGATGACTTGCCTGCCTATGTCATCACGACCACACTTGTTAAGTAAATAAAGGTGACTCGCCTGCCTATGTCATCACGACCACACTCGATAGGCAGGCGGGTCACCTTTATTTACTTATGTCATCACGACCACACCTGATAAGTAAATAAAGGTGACCCGCCTGCCTATGTCATCACGACCACACCCGATAAGTAAATAAAGGTGACCCGCCTGTCTATGTCATCACGACCACATTCGTTAAGTAAATAAAGATGACTCGCCTGCCTATGTCATCACGACCACACCTGATAAGTAAATAAAGGTGACTCGCCTGCCTATGTCATCACGACCACACTCGTTAAGTAAATAAAGGTGACCCGCCTGCCTATGTCATCACGACCACACTCGTTAAGTAAATAAAGGTGACTCGCCTGCCTATGTCATCACGACCACACTCGATAAGCAGGCGGGTCACCTTTATTTACTTATGTCATCACGACCACACCTGATAAGTAAATAAAGGTGACCCACCTGCCTATGTCATCGCGACCACACCTGATAAGTAAATAAAGGTGACCCGCCTGCCTATGTCATCACGACCACACCCTATAAGTAAATAAAGGTGACCCGCCTGTCTATGTCATCACGACCACACTCGTTAAGAAAATAAAGATGACCCGCCTGCCTATGTCATCACGACCACACCCGATAAGTAAATAAAGGTGACCCGCCTGCCTATGTCATCACGACCACACTCGTTAAGTAAATAAAGGTGACTCGCCTGCCTATGTCATCACGACCACACTCGATAGGCAGGCGGGTCACCTTTATTTACTTATGTCATCACGACCACACCTGATAAGTAAATAAAGGTGACCCACCTGCCTATGTCATCACGACCACACCTGATAAGTAAATAAAGGTGACCCGCCTGTCTATGTCATCACGACCACACCTGATAAGTAAATAAAGGTGACCCACCTGCCTATGTCATCACGACCACACTCGTTAAGTAAATAAAGGTGACCCGCCTGCCTATGTCATCACGACCACACCTGATAAGTAAATAAAGGTGACCCGCCTGCCTATGTCATCACGACCACACCCGATAAGTAAATAAAGGTGACCCGCCTGCCTATGTCATCACGACCACACCTGATAAGTAAATAAAGATGACTCGCCTGCCTATGTCATCACGACCACACCTGATAAGTAAATAAAGGTGACCCGCCTGCCTATGTCATCACGACTACACCTGATAAGTAAATAAAGGTGACCCTCCTGCCTATGTCATCATGACCACACCCGATAAGTAAATAAAGGTGACCCGCCTGCCTATGTCATCACGACCATACTCGTTAAGTAAATAAAGATGACCCGCCTGCCTATGTCATCACGACCACACTGCTTAAGTAAATACGCTTAACTATGGCATCACTTTGTGATGTCACAATCATCAAAGGCTCTAAACAAACTGCTCCTGGGAGCTTTACAGCCATTTCTCACTTTTTTCTATAGAGACAGGATGATAGAGCCGAACTATGGCAGCCAGAAAGACGCAAGTGGAGCTCTTGCCTTTTTGGAGAGAAACGGGATAAGAACGCTACATTTTCATCAGAATGGAAGACGAGCCGATGGAGGACGACCTAGGACCACGAGCATCAGGCAACCCTGGTGACGTATAACACCCACCTCCTCTGTATCTGCTGATGTCATGTAGCCCTTTGGTGGCGTTTAATCAAGACTGGTGTTTTTCTATACCAACCTTCATGAAGCGCCCATTGGAGTAAAATGCACCAAATTAATTTCCTTTTAATGAATTTGACTCATCTGTTAAAGGGAATCAGTCAGGAGGTTTTTGCCACCTAATCTGCATAATTTCTGGGTAGATATCCTGATTTCAATGATGTGTCACTTACTGTATTGCTTAGTGTAGTTTTGATAAAATCACTGTGTAATCAGCAGGAGATTATCACTACAGGACTACTTGGCATGCTGAAGGTAGTCCAGCATATTCATGAGCTTCATATAACTGCTACATCTGCAGCAGAGAAAACATTGACAGCAAACAGGCTCAGTAAGTGACACATCGCTGGAATCAGGGTCTCTTGTGACTTCTCCCTGTATCTTCAGCTCCTTGGGAGACTCATGTACAGGGTACAGTGTAAAATATGCAAAACAATTAGCTATTTTTTTTATGAGATTTCTGGTGATAAGTCCTTATCCTTGTTTTTCAGAATTTTAATTCAGGTTTGTTAAAGGGGTTTTCCAGGCTTGAGGGTAAAAGTCTTCAGTTGCTCTAGGTGTCAGCACCTGAACGCATGTATGCAAGTCACATACTTGTAGTCACGACTGACAGCTACTACTGGTACAGGTGAATCCTCACAGCGCACAGTGCAGTTCCCTGTTAGGATTCAAGAGTCTGTTGTTAACCTCAAGCCTGGACATCCCCTTTAAGAAAAAAGTTACATTTTATGATATATTAAATATATTAACATGATTGTTCCCTACTGGAAATCCATTGTATTAAAGTTAAATAGTTATCCTTGTAAAATTTTCTGGTGCAAACTGATTGAGGAGTGAACTCTTTAAGGTGCGTATGTGCCGCCCCGCGCTCGGCTGCCGCAGCCGAGCAGCTCGGATCCGGGCTTGTTACTGGTGGGTGACTCGAGCGCCTCCGGACCCGGGGGTCACTTCGCTCTAAAAGGGATTTGCTGGCGATCTCGATATGGGGTGTGATGGTGGTTAGATAGGTGCACGGTCGGAGCCGCGCTTGAGTTCGTGACGCCACCCACGGGATATGGTGAAGGTAAACACCACCGCTGCTGTTACAGGGCACCCGGGGCAGATGGTCGGGCAGCAAGATGTTAACCCCTCCGTGGGCAGGGATGGCGGCCCCGGGACCCGTTGGGAAGGTGTAATGGCTGAATGGTGCAGGGCGCTGCGCTGCCAGATGGCACAGTTGTATTCACAGTTAGTAATCGACACACACGAGTCTCTGATAAACAAAGTTGATGGTGGTCGGTGCCCGCAGCCGGCTGCGTCTGGTCCCCCACACGGTTTGGTGGTCTTTGCCTTTCTCCTGCACCTGTTGTATGTGACGACTGCCTATGCTTCAGCAACGGGAGTCTGCTCCCCGGCGTGTATGTGTCGGTGGAACCCGTTTGCCCGCAGGCGGTGGCCCGTGAGATCTTTCTGCCTCTGCGGTGACTTTCTATCCCCCTCGGTGGGCTGTTGCCTTCTTTCGGGACTTGAGACGGGAAAGGCCCTAAGATCCAGACCTCAATCAGAGAATTCTACTCGGTCCAGTGGTCTGAGTACCCCACTGGTGCTCCGCTTTCCAGTCGGTTCCCCGGTTCGGTACCGGCGGGCCACTACCCTGTCTCGGTGCCTTACGGTTCCACCTGGCCGTCTTCCCGGCTCCTGCAGGCGGCTACCACCATCTGCCTCCTTGCCACAGTACAAACAAAGAAAATTGCGACCAAAGTCCAGGGTACAAAGTGAAAAAACTTTATTGGTAAATAGGTGCAGGGCGGCACAAACAAGTGTGGACATAGACAATGATCTATAGCGGACTACTGACAAACCAAAGGTACTGATTACTAGTAGTGGTAGCGGTTATATGTTAACCGGTATATATATATATATGTAATCAGATAATAAATAGTCCACCCAGGAAACTGCATAGAATATACAGGCTGGAATATAAACCCCAAACCAATTCCTCAAAAAATCATCATGGCAACCACACAAAGAGTATGTTGGAATAGATAAATAAAAAACAGGGTTGCACAAAGTTGGTGGAGGGTTATGAAACAGATCCCAGCCTCCGATGATAAGGGAAACATTGATAATTGCAGTTTTACCTGGGAAGTGTGAAGACCAAGAGAGCCTGCGTCCAACCCGACGGCCGTTTCGGCTGTAAAGCTTTCGTCAGGGGGCGTGAAAGCGGAGCACCAGTGGGGTACTCAGACCACTGGACCGAGTAGAATTCTCTGATTGAGGTCTGGATCTTAGGGCCTTTCCCGTCTCAAGTCCCGAAAGAAGGCAACAGCCCACCGAGGGGGATAGAAAGTCACCGCAGAGGCAGAAAGATCCCACGGGCCACCGTCTGCAGGCAAATGGGTTCCACCGACACATACACGCCGGGGAGCAGACTCCCGTTGCTGAAGCATAGGCAGTCGTCACATACAACAGGTGCAGGAGAAAGGCAAAGACCACCAAACCGTGTGGGGGACCAGACGCAGCCGGCTGCGGGCACCGACCACCATCAACTTTGTTTATCAGAGACTCGTGTGTGTCGATTACTAATTGTGAATACAACTGTGCCATCCGGCAGCGCAGCGCCCTGCACCATTCCGCCATTACACCTTCCCAACGGGTCCCGGGGCCACCATCCCTGCCCACGGAGGGGTTAACATCTTGCTGCCCGACCATCTGCCCCGGGTGCCCCGTAACAGCAGCGGTGGTGTTTACCTTCACCACATCCCGTGGGTGGCATCACGAACTCAAGCGCGGCTCCGACCGTGCACCTATCTAACCACCATCACACCCCATATCAAGATCGCCAGCAAATCCCTTTTAGAGCGAAGTGACCCCCGGGTCCAGAGGCGCTCGAGTCACCCACCAGTAACGAGCCCGGATCCGAGCGGCTCGGCTGCGGCAGCCGAGCGCGGGGCGGTACATACGCACCTTAAAGAGTTCACTCCTCAATCAGTTTGCACCAGAAAATTTTACAAGGATAACTATTTAACTTTAATACAATAGATTTCCAGTAGGGAACAATCATTTTAATATATTTAATATATCATAAAATGTAACTTTTTTCTTAAAGGGGATGTCCAGGCTTGAGGTTAACAACAGACTTTTGAATCCTAACAGGGAACTGCACTGTGCGCTGTGAGGATTCACCTGTACCAGTAGTAGCTGTCAGTCGTGACTACAAGTATGTGACTTGCATACATGCGTTCAGGTGCTGACACCTAGAGCAACTGAAGACTTTTACCCTCAAGCCTGGAAAACCCCTTTAACAAACCTGAATTAAAATTCTGAAAAACAAGGATAAGGACTTATCACCAGAAATCTCATAAAAAAAATAGCTAATTGTTTTGCATATTTTACACTGTACCCTGTACATGAGTCTCCCAAGGAGCTGAAGATACAGGGAGAAGTCACAAGAGACCCTGATTCCAGCGATGTGTCACTTACTGAGCCTGTTTGCTGTCAATGTTTTCTCTGCTGCAGATGTAGCAGTTATACAAAGCTCATGAATATGCTGGACTACTTTCAGCATGCCAAGTAGTCCTGTAGTGATAATCTCCTGCTGAATACACAGTGATTTTATCAAAACTACACTAAGCAATACAGTAAGTGACACATCATTGAAACCAGGATATCTACCCAAAAATTATGCAGATTAGGTGGCAAAAACCTCCTGACTGATTCCCTTTAACAGATGAGTCAAATTCATTAAAAGGAAATTAATTTGGTGCATCTTACTCCAATGGGCGCTTCATGAAGGTTGGTATAGAAAAACACCAGTCTTGATTAAACGCCACCAAAGGGCTACATGACATCAGCAGATACAGAGGAGGTGGGTGTTATACGTCACCAGGGTTGCCTGATGCTCGTGGTCCTAGGTCGTCCTCCATCGGCTCATCTTCAATTCTGATGAAAATGTAGCGTTCTTATCCCGTTTCCCTCCAAAAAGGCAAGAGCTCCACTTGCGTCTTTCTGGCTGCCATAGTTCGGCTGTATCATCCTGTCTCTATAGAAAAAAGTGAGAAATGGCTGTAAAGCTCCCAGGAGCAGTTTGTTTAGAGACTTTGATCATTGTGACACCACAAAGTGATGCCATAGTTAAGCGTATTTACTTAACGAGTGTGGTCGTGATGACATAGGCAGGCGGGTCACCTTTATTTACTTATCAGGTGTAGTCGTGATGACATAGGCAGGCGGGTCACCTTTATTTTCTTATCAGGTGTGGTCGTGATGACATAGGCAGGCGGGTCATCTTTATTTACTTATCAGGTGTGGTCGTGATGACATAGGCAGGCGAGTCATCTTTATTTACTTAACGAGTGTGGTCGTGATGACATAGACAGGCGGGTCACCTTTATTTACTTATCGGGTGTGGTCGTGATGACATAGGCAGGCGGGTCACCTTTATTTACTTATCAGGTGTGGTCGTGATGACATAGGCAGGCGGGTCACCTTTATTTACTTAACGAATGTGGTCGTGATGACATAGGCAGGCGAGTCACCTTTATTTACTTAACGAGTGTGGTCGTGATGACATAGGCAGGCGAGTCACCTTTATTTACTTAACGAGTGTGGTCGTGATGACATAGGCAGGGGGGTCATTGTTATTTACTTAACGAGTGTAGTCGTGATGACATAGGCAGGCGAGTCACCTTTATTTACTTATCGGGTGTGGTCGTGATGACATAGGCAGGCGGGTCACCTTTATTTGCTTAACGAGGGTGGTCGTGATGACATAGACAGGCGGGTCATCTTTATTTACTTAACGAGTGTGGTCGTGATGACATAGGCAGGCGAGTCACCTTTATTTACTTAACGAGTGTGGTCGTGATGACATAGGCAGGCGAGTCACCTTTATTTACTTAACGAGTGTGGTCGTGATGACATAGGCAGGCGGGTCATCTTTATTTACTTAACGAGTGTGGTCGTGATGACATAGGCAGGCGAGTCACCTTTATTTACTTATCGGGTGTGGTCGTGATGACATAGGCAGGTGGGTCACCTTTATTTACTTATGTCATCACGACCACACCCGATAAGTAAATAAAGGTGACTCGCCTGCCTATGTCATCACGACCATACTCGTTAAGTAAATAAAGGTGACCCGCCTGCCTATGTCATCACGACCACACCCGATAAGTAAATAAAGATGACCCGCCTGCCTATGTCATCACGACCACACTCGTTAAGTAAATAAAGGTGACCCGCCTGCCTATGTCATCACGACCACACCCGATAAGTAAATAAAGATGACTCGCCTGCCTATGTCATCATGACCACACTCGTTAGGCAGGCGGGTCATCTTTATTTACTTATCAGGTGTGGTCAGATGCAATTTCATGATGCCATAAACCTCTGATGTGACCACAATGAGAACAGACATGAACATTCCATTCAGGGACCGGTCATTAGTATCATCTGAACCATCCGCACAGTTTTCGGTGTTCAGTTTTTTTGTCTAGTTACAAAGCAGAGGACTTAGTGCTATAAAAAGCAAATGTGGGGGGGGGGGGCGTGTCCTGGCTATGGAGGAGTGAGGACGTGTTTGTCTCAGCTCCTGCCACCGGACTACATTACTGACAATTAAACCAGCCCAAGAGCCTGGAAGAAAAGGATATGCAGCGGAGGAGAAGGGAGAGCTCCCAGGTGCCCAGCAGAGGAGCGTCATGGGCAGAGAAGGGAATCAGAGGCTTCCTTACCGGGCCGAAGCAGAGGACAGCACCGCAGACATCTCCCAAGATGGAGAGGCAGGGGAAGCCTCAGCAGCAGAGACAGAGGGAGGAAACCACCCGGACAGCGGAGAGGCAGCTGATAACCCCAGACAGCCAGCGTGCAAGGTCTCAGGTACAGGGGTACCCTGGAGCAGGAAGCATGGGTACAACCCCCACCATTGCTGATTGCAGACCTGCAATGGGGAGGCCTCAGGAGGGGGGAGAGGTGCCCTTACCCCTGTCACAGATGGAGGACAATAATAAATCTCAAGCAGAGGCTGTTAATGCTGCAAATGGGGAACAGGGCCCTGCTAGTGGAAATCTCCTATCTTCAGTGAGACACAGCCTGAGTCAAAGTGTGTATGATATGGAAATGCAAGCAGAGTTAGAGCCTGCCACAAGTACAATAAGATCACATGAACCAGGAGTGCTGACAGAACTTAATGAAATACGGGCACACATCTCTTCTATGCCCACCAGAGAAGATATGGAGACATATACAGCAAGGCTGGAACAGACATACCGCACAGAGCTGTCGGCCCTGAGGGGGGAGGTGGAAAGAGTGGACACTCAGAACCAAATACAGGCAGCTAAAATACAGAATATAGAAGACACCATTCAGGCACAAGGGGCCATTTTGGATCAACACTCCCGCCAAATACAATATATGGTGGAAGCAATGGACGATGCTGAAAACAGGGGCCGGAGAAACAATTTAAGGGTCCGGGGTTTACCAGAGTCTGTTGAACCTAAGGATCTCCAGAGAGCCCTCCAAGTGATGTTTAATGAGATCCTGGGTGAACCATCAAGCCAACCCCTGGAGCTAGACAGAGTGCATAGAGCGCTTGGCCCTAGACCTACACAGAATGACAGACCTCGAGATGTGATTTGTCCTTAAAGAGGCCATCCTGTTTAAGCTGCGCAGTGGAGTTTCACCAGCATACGAGGGGAGCCAAGTCCAGATTCTGCAGGACTTATCCCGTTTCACTTTACAAAGAAGGAGAGCAATGAAACCTCTCCTGGACATGCTCCGTTCGTATGAGTTTCAATACAGCTGGGGATTTCCCTTCCGCCTGCAGGTCCGACACGCGGGAAGAATGCATGTTCTTAGGAACCCGACTGATATGCCATCGTTTTCTGCAGCCCTGGACATTCCGTTGGTGCCTATAGAGGAATGGCCGGTGTTTCCAATGGGGGGATGGGGTGCTGCCCCAGATGGTGATCGGATGCGTGGCTCTCGAAGAGGAAGACCAGTCTGATGTTTAAGGAGTTATTGGTTTATAAACAAAAATTCATTGGGTTGTTTCTCAATAGAATGTACCTCCCAGTTTTGCCATAATTTTTTTGCCAAGGGGATTAAGTCTTTCTGATTATGAGGGAGGGGGTTCCCTCCCGCCTTCCTGGAAGGGGGGCACCCCTTGATGGTGTATAACACAATATTCTCTCTAGACCTTGTGTCCTCACATTATATAGGGCTCTGGCTGACAAACTAAGTTGAATAATTGCTTATTGTTAGTCCGGGGTAGGGGGCTCCTTTGTAGAAAGTTCCCTCCCTGATTGGGATAACACGCCATAAAGGAGTGGCGTAGTCTCACCATCCCTAGGTTAGACAGTTTGGTATTCTCTTATACCTATACAGTTACTTTTAGTCTTTTTAGACCCGACGTTAGGGTCTTGTTGTGACCTTGCAGGCGGGAGGCACTCTGACCTCCTTGCCTTTGGTTTCTACTGCTTTGTTGGTAGTTTATTTTGTATTCTCGACCTTCTTACCGCTTCTCTTTTATTTCCTCTTCTCTTTCCCTGCTCTTCCTATCCTACTTGCCTGCACATCTCTCTCTCTCCCTAATCCTTGAACCTATCCCTAGAGTCCCCACCGTTCCTCCTCATTGGAATGACGCAGATTAATTGGGGTTCACTAAATGTGAGGGGACTTAATGTCCCGCAAAAACGCTCCCAGATATTTTTTGACATGCACAAAAAAAGAATCCATATACTATTGATCCAAGAAACACATTTTAAAACGGGCCACCTCCCCATCTTTAGAGAAAGATATTACACTAACTGGGTCCACAGTTCCAACCCAGAGTCAAAATCCAAGGGAGTGTCCATAGGCATCCATAAGTCCCTAATGCACACAGTTCTAGATACACGGGTGGACACGGAGGGAAGTTTTATATTCCTGAAAATTAATGTTAACTCATCCATTTTTACCATTGTCAATTGGTATCTACCGAATAGATATCCGGCGACGACCTGCTCCTCTCTCCTGTCATCACTGGATGAATTCGCAGAAGGGACCGTGATCGTGGGCGGTGATTTAAACTTCACTTTGGACCCTAAGGTAGACACAACGTCGGGACATAACTTTCTCTCAATAAGGAAACTAACGAAGGTTAAACGTTGTATACAGGAACTCAGATTAGTGGATGCATGGAGAACACTACACCCAGTAGACCGTGACTACACATATTTTTCCCCGGCTCACTCTTTCGTACAGCCGCATAGACCTATTCCTTGTAAGTCAGAAGGCCCTGACATGGCAGATACAGGCCTCTATAGGCAGTATCTCTTGGTCAGATCATGCCCCCATATTTTTGAGCCTCACTATCCGGAATGGGCCTGGGAGGCCGTGGTCTTGGCGATTGAATGATAGTCTGCTGAGGGACCAGAGATGCTTGAAAGACCTGCAGAACACAATAGATAAATTCTTGGAGATACACTCAGGAGACACTACTACCCTACCTGTTCAATGGGAGACACTCAAGTGTGTGTTGAGAGGGATTCTGATCAAACATGGGGCTAGGATTAAGAGGGAGAGAGCCCAAACCATTCTGTCTCTACTTCAGAATATTTCAGACTTAGAGAAGATCGATAAGCAGACATTATCCCCGGTGACACTGACAGAGCTAGTTAAAAACAGAGAGGACCTTAAATCCATTCTGGACCGACAATACGAGCGCTACAGGAATAGACTAAAAAGATTTATGTATGAATATGCGGACAAATGTGGCAGACCACTAGCTAGGTTATTACATCCGAGAGGGGACCCCAGTCACATCCCTACGATCAAAAAATCGGACGTCCTTTTGACTCAGAACCCAATCCACATAGCGGAGCAGTTTCAAAAATATTATAGTGACCTTTGCGACATAAGGGGCAAATTTGGGGATATGCTACAAGAAGCTTTGGAGACTAAAATAAATGATTACATACTTAAAACAGCCCTGCCGACTATACCCAATATTGAGGTTGAAAACCTAGAAGCAGACTTTACAGAGACAGAAGTGGCATCTATTATCAGGAATTCTCCCTCAGGCAAAAGCCCAGGTCCGGACGGGTTTACCCCTAAGTTCTATAAAATTTTTCAGACTCAGTTATCCCAGTTCATGACCAAAGTATTTAACTCCATATCTGAAAACTCCCAGTAGGTAGCATAGTCTCTTGAAGCACACATATGTGTTATCCCCAAACCGGGAAAGGACCACTTGCTGGTTACAAATACAGACCCATCTCACTGATTAATTTAGATTTGAAATTTTTCTCTAAAGCACTTGCCAACAGACTTGCCCAGTCCCTGCCTGGGATAATACATACGGACCAGGTGGGATTTGTAAAAGGCCGGGAGGCACGGGACAACACCAATAAATTGTTCCTCCTGATGGCTCGGTCGAAGGCTCAGTCTCTCCCCATGTGTTTACTTTCAGTGGACGCGGAGACGGCCTTCGACCGGGTCAGTTGGAGCTTTATGATGGCAGCCTTGAGACAGGTGGGTTTGGGTCAGAAATTTTTGGGTAGAATTGCGTCCCTGTATAAGAGACCCTCAGCAAAAGTCAGGACAAATGGGTTTCTATCATCATCCTTTCTGGTCAACAATGGAACGAGACAGGGATGTCCACTGTCACCAATCTTATACGTCATAGTCATGGAGCACCTTGCGGTCGCCCTGAGAAACAACACAAGCATCCATGGGATAGAGGCGGGGGGGAGAACCGTAAGCTGGCTCTATTTGCAGATGACCTTCTCATGTTCATTTCCCAACCACACATATCCTTCCCGTCCTTGCTCAAGGAGTTCGAAGAGTTTGGCAACTTAAGCAACTTCAAAGTAAATTTTTCCAAATCAGAGGCCATGAACGTGACTTTATCGGCAGAAGATCTTGCGAGAGTATCACAAAACTTCCCTTTTAAGTGGCAACCGTCAGTTTTAAAATATCTGGGAGTTATGGTACCTAGGGATCCAGCAAAAATTGTACATCACAATTTTTTCCCCTTATTAGAAAGGACAATCAGGGACTTAAAGAAATATGACAAAAAGAGATTGACGTGGTTTGGGCGTATAAACGCGATAAAAATGGATGTGTTACCGAGGTTCTTGTTCCTGTTTCAGACAATAGCCATACAGCTACCGTTTAGTTACTTCTCCAAGATCTGGGCAGCCTTGTCTGGGTTTGTCTGGGGGAACAGGAGACCCCGAACAGGAATTAAAACTCTGACCAGACACAAAAGTGACGGGGGGGCTCCCAAATTTTCAGTTATATTACAAGGCAGCTATCCTAACGAGATTACTGGACTGGCATTTTCATGGTAATTCGAAAAAATGGGTGGTGATTGAACAGGATATGCTGGGAACTCCCTTACATTTACTCCCATGGTTAGAGAAAGAAAGTAGGATCCAGATAGCGAAGGGAATGGAGTTCACGCGGACAGCGATGGGGATGTGGGATGGAGAGATAAAAAAGGCATCTCTCTCTCAGGAGCAGAGCCCACTTACCCCTGTATTCGGTAATAAGAAGTTCCCCCCGGGACTCCACTCCCATAGATTCGGGGGATTTACTCGGGCGGATGATACTAGTTTTTGTCACGTGCTCCAGGGACACACCCTACCAACTTATACTTCCATGCAGCCACAGGGAGAGAGATTTCCTGGATGGAATATATGCAGTTGAAATCTTTCCTCTCGTACCAGGACAGGGAGAGAAAGATGAGGACACCCCCTACTCCTTTTGAGAAAGTATTTTTACAGGGGTCATCACCTGGACATGGCATCTCACTCATTTATAAAATGCTGAACCAGAGAAATAGGGTGGATAAACCTCACTTTGTCTGTAGGTGGGAAGAGGAACTGGGAGAAGATATTCCAGAGGACGATTGGAGCAGAGCGTACCTGTGGACCCACAAGCTTTCCTTGGCGTGCGCCGCTCAAGAGAAAAGTTATAAAATTCTCACAAGGTGGTACCATTACCCGACTAAATTACATGCTATATTTCCCTCTGTGTCTGATGTGTGCTGGAGGTGTCGCACAGACACAGGTACAATGCTACACATATGGTGGAGCTGTACTAAGCTGCAACCCTTTTGGGACTCAGTGTTCTACCTGTACAAAAAGATGAGCGGAGGTGAAATAGAAAAGTCCCCCCAGGTTGCCCTTCTTTCTATGCTCCCAGGAGCTATTAAAACACAAAAAAGGGACATGTTGCGATTTTGCCTGGCGGCTGGCTGTATAATTATCCCACGATTTTGGAAACAGACTAGATGCCCTACGGTGCTGGATTGGTTGGAAAAGATGACAAACCTCCAGAGAATGGAGGAGCTGACAGCAGAACTAAATGAGAACACAGAAAAATTTACTACAGTTGGGGACCATGGATTATGTTCATGGAGTCCCCAGAGTTTGTGGAGAGTTTGGCGAGCTTTTTGAACTTTTTGAAATGGTGGGGAGTCTCATTCCTTCCCCCCCTTTTTTCTTTTCTTGCTTTCCCCCTCCTCTCTAATTTCCTCTTCTTTATGCTTGTATCTTTCCTCTTCTTTATGCTTGTATCTTTCCTCTTCTTTCTTTCTTTTCTGAACATTAATCTGCATTTTTCTAGTTTCATTTTTTATATGAAAAGATTTATCAATAATTCATAAGACAATAGACATACAATGAGAATGAGTATATTAGGATACGGGAAGTCAAAAGAAGTGCGAATTCTGACCTATAATTTATAAGTGGTTGTATGGTTATAGCAAAAAGATAATTTGAAGAATTCCAAGAAATTTAGTAATGTAACAATTTCTGGATGTTATCCCGGCATTGAGAAAATGTTTATGTATTGTAATTGCACAAATGATATGTTTGTATGTTGACAACAGTTTCATCAATAAAACAGATTTGAAATAAAAAGCAAATGTGCGATCAATGGTTCCCCTGAAATCACAGCCCTAGAGCCGGAGGATCAGCCACTAAGGATTCTGGGAAAATTCAGTGACAGAGGTTGAACTAAATAAAAACTGAGAAATTTTTAGAAATCCGAGAGAGACCCTGGAGATGTAATGGCGGCCGAGTATTGTGTTATACACCCTTGTACAATAAAATATATATATATATATATATTATATAAAGCTCAGTGTATGTATGTATGTATGTATGTGTGTGTATGTATGTATGTCCGCTAAAGGAATCCGCACCGTAGCATTTACAACCACGAAATTTTGCACGGACGCCCCATGTGACCCAGGGAACCTCGTAGAATATGTTTTCACAGAAAAATGTAACCCCATGCTTTACAGTTAGTCTCTAAAATCCTGCCGCTATTAAACTGAATGGAGGTGGGAGCTATAGGTTATTAATAGCAAGTGTCAGTGGTTGCTATAGGAACGAAATAAACTGTTAGTTGAAGCTTAAGCGTGAGGTTATATGATGTCGGTGGAGAGATGGATAGAGAGACAGAAAAGACAGACAGACAGAGACACAGACTGAGTCACAGACAGAGACACAGACACAAGCAAAGAGACACGCCGGGCAAAGAGACACGCCGGGCAAAGAGACAGACACACACACACACACAGAGATGGAGACAGATAGACTGATACAAATACAGACAGAAATAGAAATACTCAGACAGAGACGAAGACACAGACAGAGAGACAGACAGACAGCGACACACAGACAGAGACTGGGAGAGAGACAGAGAGACGGTTACTATCCCGGGCAATGCCTGGGTACTACAGCTATATCTAATATGTAAAGCTGAATGTGTGTATGTATGTATGTATGTATGTATGTAGGTATGTATGTCCGGGATTGGCATCTGCACTGTCGCAGCTACAGCCACAAAATTTTGCATACTCACACGTCTGGACCCCGAGAGCGTCATAGGCTATGTTGTGAGGCGAAATTTTACCCCGCGCGTTCCAAATTACCAATGAATTTTGTCCCTATCTACATAATGGGGAAAAGTGTATCCGCACCGTCGCTTTTACAATCAAGAAATTTTGCACAGACATCTCATGTGACACAGGGAACGTCTTAGACTATGTTTTGACCGGAAAATTTAACCCCGCGCTTTACAGTTACTCTCCAAAAAACATGCCTCCATTAAAGTAAATGCAGCCTGGAACTACAGGTTATTAATAGTTGTGATTGGTTGCTATAGGAACAAAAAACATTCACAGTTTAACAAGCTTACAGTTAGGTCCAGAAATATTTGGACAGTGACACAAGTTGTGTTATTTTAGCTGTTTACAAAAACATGTTCAGAAATACAATTATATATATAATATGGGCTGAAAGTGCACACTCCCAGCTGCAATATGAGAGTTTTCACATCCAAATCGGAGAAAGGGTTTAGGAATCATAGCTCTGTAATGCATAGCCTCCTCTTTTTCAAGGGACCAAAAGTAATTGGACAAGGGACTCTAAGGGCTGCAATTAACTCTGAAGGCGTCTCCCTCGTTAACCTGTAATCAATGAAGTAGTTAAAAGGTCTGGGGTTGATTACAGGTGTGTGGTTTTGCATTTGGAAGCTGTTGCTGTGACCAGACAACATGCGGTCTAAGGAACTCTCAATTGAGGTGAAGCAGAACATCCTGAGGCTGAAAAAAAAGAAAAAATCCATCAGAGAGATAGCAGACATGCTTGGAGTAGCAAAATCAACAGTCGGGTACATTCTGAGAAAAAAGGAATTGACTGGTGAGCTTGGGAACTCAAAAAGGCCTGGGCGTCCACGGATAACAACAGTGGTGGATGATCGCCGGATACTTTCTTTGGTGAAGAAGAACCCGTTCACAACATCAACTGAAGTCCAGAACACTCTCAGTGAAGTAGGTGTATCTGTCTCTAAGTCAACAGTAAAGAGAAGACTCCATGAAAGTAAATACAAAGGGTTCACATCTAGATGCAAACCATTCATCAATTCCAAAAATAGACAGGCCAGAGTTAAATTTGCTGAAAAACACCTCATGAAGCCAGCTCAATTCTGGAAAAGTATTCTATGGACAGATGAGACAAAGATCAACCTGTACCAGAATGATGGGAAGAAAAAAGTTTGGAGAAGAAAGGGAACGGCACATGATCCAAGGCACACCACATCCTCTGTAAAACATGGTGGAGGCAACGTGATGGCATGGGCATGCATGGCTTTCAATGGCACTGGGTCACTTGTGTTTATTGATGACATAACAGCAGACAAGAGTAGCCGGATGAATTCTGAAGTGTACCGGGATATACTTTCAGCCCAGATTCAGCCAAATGCCGCAAAGTTGATCGGACGGCGCTTCATAGTACAGATGGACAATGACCCCAAGCATACATCCAAAGCTACCCAGGAGTTCATGAGTGCAAAAAAGTGGAACATTCTGCAATGGCCAAGTCAATCACCAGATCTTAACCCAATTGAGCATGCATTTCACTTGCTCAAATCCAGACTTAAGACGGAAAGACCCACAAACAAGCAAGACCTGAAGGCTGCGGCTGTAAAGGCCTGGCAAAGCATTAAGAAGGAGGAAACCCAGCGTTTGGTGATGTCCATGGGTTCCAGACTTAAGGCAGTGATTGCCTCCAAAGGATTCGCAACAAAATATTGAAAATAAAAATATTTTGTTTGGGTTTGGTTTATTTGTCCAATTACTTTTGACCTCCTAAAATGTGGAGTGTTTGTAAAGAAATGTGTACAATTCCTACAATTTCTATCAGATATTTTTGTTCAAACCTTCAAATTAAACGTTACAATCTGCAATTGAATTCTGTTGTATAGGTTTAATTTCAAATACAATGTGGTGGCATGCAGAGCCCAACTCGCGAAAATTGTGTCACTGTCCAAATATTTTTGGACCTAACTGTATATGTGAGGTAATAAGATGTCGGTGGGGAGACGGATAGAGACAGAGAGAGACAGACAGGGAAAGAGACAGACAGGGAAAGAGACAGACAGAGACAAACGGTGAAATAGACAGACAGAGACCTGGAAAGAGACAGACCTGGAAAGAGACAGACCTGGATAGAGACAGACCTGGATAGAGACAGACCTGGAAAGAGACAGACCTGGAAAGAGACAGACCTGGAAAGAGACAGACCTAGAAAGAGACAGACCTGGATAGAGACAGACCTGGAAAGAGACAGACCGAGCACATTACTTGGCCAATTTAGTTAAATATATGTTGTGAAATGCTTCTATTAGCTTAGTTTTTGCCTTTTAATAATTACATTTAGATCTATTTGTTTTGTGGTTTTTGTATGCAGAATACATTTTTGTTAATGCATTCTATTTTGTTAACAGCAGTTATTAACCCGGGCGAAGCCGGGTAGTACAGCTAGTATATATATAAATGGCACTCGCCAATAAACTATATTATGGGTGTAGAGTATCACAACAAGTCTCCTTTTGGTGATTTTGGTCCTGCGGTCATGCTTTGCACAGTACATCTCTTCTCTTATCCCATTATATACAGCCGCCACCTACTACAATACATCACGCCTCTCAGCCCCATCCTGCACTACATGGCTCCTCATCTCTAGATAGCCTCTTACTCTAGTACATGGCTCCTCTCATCTATATACAACCTCATCCTGCAATACATGGCTCCTCTCATCTATATACAGCCCCATCCTGTAGTACATTGGGTGCAGACTTATTAGGCAAGTTGTACTTTAGAGGATTTTTTTATTATTGATCAACAACTATGTTCTCAATCAACCCAAAAGACTCATAAATATCAAAGCATAATATTTTTGGAAGTTGGAGTGTTTTTTTTTTAGATTTGGATATCTTAGGAGGATATCTGTTTGTGCAGCTAACTATTACTGTTCAGACTTATTAGGCAAGTTAATAAAAACCAAATATATTCCCATCTCACTTGTTTATTTTCACCAGGTAAACCAATATAACTGCACAAAATTTAGAAATAAACATTTCTGACATGCAAAAACAAAATCCCAAAAAATTAGTGAAGGTTATAGCCACCTTTCTTTATGATGACACTCAACAGCCTACAATCCATAGACTCTGTCAGGTGGTTAATCTGTTTGCAATCAACAATGTGTGCAGCAGCCACCACAGCCTCCCAGACACTGTTCCGAGAGGTGTACTGTTTTTCCTCCCTGTAGATCTTACATTTTATGAGGGACCACAAGTTCTCTATGGGGTTCAGATCAGGTGAACAAGGGAGCCATGTCATTAATGTTTCATCTTTTAGATCTTTACTGGCCAGCCACGCTGTGGAGTAGTTGGATGCATGTGATGGAGCATTGTCCTGCTTGAAAATCCTGTACCACTGGTTGAAGACGTTGTCTTCCAGCTCTGAAATATGGCCAAACTGGTGGCAAATGGCATCTTGGCAGCTTCCCACTTGATTTTCCTCAATTCATGGGCAGTTATTTTGCGCCTTTTTTGCCCAACACGCTTCTTGCGACCCTGTTGGCTCTTTGCCATGAAACACTTGATTGTTCGGTGATCACGCTTCAAAAGTTTGGCAATTTCAAGACTGCTGCATCCCTCTGCAAGACATCTCACAATTTTGGACTTTTCAGAACCCGTCAAATCTCTCTTCTGACCCATTTTGCCGAAGGAAAGGAAGTTGCCTAAAACGTATGCACCTCTTATATAGGGTGTTGATGTCATTACACCACACTCCTCCTCATTACAGAGATGCACATCACCTGATTTACTTAATTTGTGGTTGGCTCTCAAGCCTATACAGCTTGGAGTAGGACATGTATAAAAATGATCATGTGATCAAAATACTCATTAGCCTAATAAGTCTGCACAGTGTACATGGATCCTCTCATCTATATACAGCCTCCTCCTGTAGTACATGGCTCCTCTCATCTATATACACCCCTATCTTGCACTACATGGCTCCTCTCATCTATAGCCCCATCCTGCAGTACATGGCGTCTCTCATCTATATTGTCATGTTCCCCGACTCCCGTGCCACGCTCCCCAGCTCCCGTGCCACGCTCCCTGGCTCCTGTGCCAAGGTCTCCGGCTCTCATGCCATGGTCCCCGGTCCTCCGCTCCACAGCCTCCTTGCTCCCTCTCCCTCACCTGCGTCCTCCCGGCGTCCAGATCCCCGCTCCCGGCACCCTTCTGCGACATTGAGCCTTCTGCCGGGCACTCCTGCCTCCTGTGCACCGCTTCCTGCCCTGGCATCTGGCACCCGGGCCACGCGCATGCGCGTTAGGGCACGTGCGTGCGCAGTCATTGACCCTCTCTTAAAAGGGCCAGCGTCCACTGACAGGATATTGACTACACAGGTACAGGGTATAAAGGGGTTTCTTTTCCAAGTGGGCGGGGCCTGTTCTTCGTGTTTAGTAAGCTAGGAGTCAGGTCCTCCTGTGCCTTGTCCAGTATTGACTCTATCTGTGTCGTAGAGCCGCTCCTGCCACGCCAACCGGTCCTGACCACGACGGTTCCAGAACTCCGGTCGGTGACTGTCCACCACCTCTTCAATTCCTCCAGTCTCTGATCCCTGGATCCGTGTGGTGACCGACCCCCTCGCTCAGCTGGTTCCGGATTCTGCCTGACATCATCCCGGCCTCCGAACCTGAGCCTCACCACCCGGACTACCTTCAGAGACTCTGTGGTCCCAGGGACTTCTTCATTCCGGTTCTCTGAACGGACTGTCCTGCTACCCGTAGTGCTCCAGCTACCGGGTATCATAAAAAAGAGAAGTTTTGGCAGCACTCTACGGTGTCAAGAAATCTATTTTATTTTTATTTTTTGCAGACAGGTGATACAGACATGAGGGAGCTGGGGGAGCGGAGCACAAGGACGACGGTACCGTTTCGCACCTCTAGGGGTGCTTTCACGGGTCCATACCAAAGCACCCCTAGAGGTGCGAAACGGTACCGTCGTCCTTGTGCTCCGCTCCCCCAGCTCCCTCATGTCTGTATCACCTGTCTGCAAAAAAGAAAAATAAAATAGATTTCTTGACACTGTAGAGTGCTGCCAAAACTTCTCTTTTTTATGATATTAGTACTTGCTCTGGCTTCTTGGCATATAGCACCACGGTAGTTCAGGACTTCCACTTGCCGTCAGCTGTTTTTTTTCAGCCAAGTCCAATGTGAGGATACAGCAGCTGATCTGCACTTCAAGCACCCACAAGACAGGCTCTACATGGTATTGAGCCAAAGGACTCTCTTGCAGCATTTTCCACAGAGTGGTAAGCAGTGCAGTGCACAACTTCTGTTTTTTTCTTCTATTTTACCAGCTACCGGGTACCCTGCCCTCCGGTGGGGTGCTCAGTCCAGTGGATCCACCTCCTGGACCTACCCGTCCTCCTGGCCCTTACATATATACAGCCCCATCCTGCAGTACATGGCTCCTCTCATCTATATACAGCCTCATCCTGCAGTACATGGCTCCTCTCATCTATATACAGCCTCATCCCACAGTACATGGCTCCTCTCATCTATATACCTCCTCATCCTGCAGTACATGGCTCCTCTCATCTATACAGTGGCGGACATACCGCATGTGCAGCACGTGCAGTCGCACAGGGGCCCCGAGCGGTAGGGGGCCCCAAGGCATGAAAACATGTACTGCTGCTTTACTTTGCCGGCGGCAGCTTTAGTCCTAACAGGAGAAGCAGGGGCCCGATCAGCTGAATGCATATGATTATGCTGAGCTGACATGGGCCCCTCCCCTCACCTGTTAGGGCCTGGAGGAGCGATGATTCATCACCTCTGCAGAAGCTGCCAGCCGCGCAGAGGATGATGTAATTTCTCAAAGGCAGAAATGAGGCTCCGCCCACCAGCTCCGTCTCCAGCACAGCAGGGGCCTCTGTATACAAACAAGGCTCCCTGCCCCCCCTCATCCCTGAGCTGCTCTCCCCCTCCTGCACTAGAAATATTTCAAGAACAGCAGTCAGACCTCAAGAGGAGGAGAAGAGGCTGCACCACAGAGAAGATGGAAGAGCCGGCTCCAAAGAAGAACTGGGCCCCAAGTGTAGAGCGGGTGAGTCCATATGTAATGTGTGAACTTCTATCTATCTATCCATCTATCTATCCATTATCTATCTATCCATCCCTCTATTATCTATCTATCCATGTTTCTATCCATCTATCCATCCTCTATCTATCATGTATCTATCTGTCTATGTATCTATCTATCTATTATCTATCTATCCCTCTATCTATCCCTCTATATGTCTATCTATCCTCTATCTATTATCTATCTATCTAGCCATTCATCTATCTGTCTAATATGTTTGTATAAGTGTCATGTCTATGTGTTTCTGCACATTTGTGTATATGTTGTACATGTATTTATCTGTAGCTCGATTACAAGTGTGAGAAAAGCCGGATATGGTGATGTGACCATATAGGTGAATACATTCATATATAGAAGTCTCCTACTCACTTTTTTATTGATGGAGTGTGTCTGTGCATGTAATGTAGTGTAAGTGTATTTATATACTCACCTAATGCCGCTCTTCTACGTTCCTGAGTCCAGTCACCACTCTCCGGTATCTCGGGTCACACTACACTCTGAGCCAGAAGTCTTTTACAATAAAAGCCTATAGAGCCTCTTTCTGATTCTCCAGACATATTGTATTTCAGGTCCTGCACAGAAGTGTAACCAGCAGATACTAAAGGGCGGGGATGTCACTGAGAAAAGGAGCAGAACAGCGCTGGACACTGGAGATACTAGAGAGTGGTGACATCAGTGAGAAGAGGAGCAGAACAGAGCTGGACACAGGAGATACTGATGGGCGGGGACGTCACTGAGAAGGGGAGCAGAACAGCGCTGGACACTGGAAATACTGGAGAGCGGTGATGTGACGCCCTGGCCAGCCAGGTAGTCACAGATAGGGCCCCGCACAACACCAGTCCCACATTAGGCAACATCAGCCAAACACATTTAAACCCTAGTCACCACCCCTTAGGACCGGAAGACACACCAGTGGGCATGACCAGGCGGTTGCTGCACGCCCACCAAGGGGTCTAGAAGGCCAAAGGCGGGAGAAACGTCAGTTTTTCAGTTGGAGTTCAGGTTCAGTTAGGGAGGAGTGGAGTGAAGGTCAAGTGTGTGAAGAAGGCCTGTGAGACAGGTCTGCAGCAAACTGACAGGTGCCAGGGTAGGAGCCCTGGTACCTCTGGCTAGGAGGCATACGGAGGTCTCTGTCTGCAGGAGCTGGGAAGACGGCTCGGTGGAACCGCGGTGGACTGGGATAGGGTAGTGGCCCGCCGGTACGGACCCGGGGAACTGAAACGGAAACTGGAGCACAAGGGGAGGTACTCAGACCCTGAAACAAGGTCCAGAAGCTACTGGACTGAGTTAATCAACTGATTGGACTTGAGGTCCTTTCCCACCCAAAGTTCCTCATAGAAGACAACAGCCCAACGAGGGGGATAAGTAGCCACCGCCATGGCTCAGAGATCCCACGGGCCAGCATCTGCGGGCAAAAGGACTCCTTTGCCCACATCAAGCCGGGGAGCGGACTCCTGAAGATGCAAGCGCAGGTAGTCCAACATCACAAACAGGTGCAGGAGAAAGGCAGAGACCACCAGCCGGGTGGGGGACCAGACTGCAGCCGGCTGTGGGCACCGACCACCATCAGCTTGGTTTACCAGAGACTCGAGTGTTTCATTCCAATAGTTAGTACACCAGTGCCCTCCGGCCATCTCCCTGCACCGCCAAACTACCCTCAACGGGTCCCAGGGCCACCATCCCTGCCCACAGAGGGGTTAACAACTTGCTGCATACCATCTCCCCCGGGTGCCCCGTCACAGCAGCGGTGTACAGCTTCACCACATCCTGTGGGTGGCATCACGAACTTTACACGGCTCCGGACGTACAACTACGTCCCCAAACCACAAAACCCCCTTTTTGGGATTGGAGTGCCTGCAGGGCCCCCGGGTCCGGAGACCCTCGAGCGACACACTGAAGGTCCGGATCCGAGTGGCTTGACTGCCGCCGAGCACGGGGTGGCACAGTGACATCACTGAGAAAAGGAGCACAACAGCGCTGGTCACCAGAGAGAGTGGCGGTAGGTGAGTATATTATGACTCGACATGCATATACACATATTCCATCAGTAAACAAATTAGCGAGACCTTCTTTAATGGTGTTTATGGTGCAGCTGTTTTTTGTTGTATTTCCTCTGTTTCTCTTCTATACCATCCTGTGTTATAGAGCACTGCTTACAAGGAACCTGACAGCGGATGCATGTCACCCATTGATCGAGCAGCCTGTATCAGACATCACATCTGTCCGACTGGTATTTCATGTGGCTCAGTCCCTGACAACTATTAATGTTTTTCTCTGAATCTCCGCAGCGTTTTAGGGTGACACACACCTGGCTATGATCATACAGCCACTGCCTGGTACAGGCTGCCCACAGCTAATGGGTATCAGCTGTCAGGATCACATATGCCTGGCTGTGATCATACAGCCACTCCCTGGCATACGCTGCCCACGGCTCATGGGTATCAGCCATCAGGGTTAGACATGCCTGGCTGTGATCATACAGCCACTGCCTGGTACAGGCTGCGCACGGCTCATGGGTATCAGCTGTCAGATTCCCTTTAAAGGAGTTGTGTGAAATAATACATGCACTGTAAAGAAACTGTCTGGAAAAAAGATCTAATGGGGGGCTACATTTTGTAAAACTAACAAAATAAATTATTCACCCCTGCTGTCACCTCAAGGATCCAGCACCGGCTGTCCTGTGGTCTGTGCAGCATTATGTCCCCGCTATACTAGACACAGGACGGATGCAGTTTGTGATCAGCTTCAGCGGTCAGGAGACTTAAACTGCAGGTATCACAAGCTGCAGCGATCCTGTGTCCCATAGAACGGTGACATTAATGCTGGCACAGAGCACAGGACGGCCGGTGGTGGATCCCAGAGGGTGATAGCAGGCGAGTACAATTTATTTTGTTATTTTTACAGAATCTGGCCTCCAGGTAATGACCTTTTGTCTGGACAAGTCCTTTAATAAACTATAATCCTCATCTTTCTTGCACCTGACAGCTCTAGTGGTGCATTCCCTGATGCTTCTGTTTACAGTGGCTGCAGACATCACAGCCCAGGTACCTCATGTGACCGCTGTAGACAATCACTGGTTTCAGACTCTTGTGCCGTATACCGTATCCAGTTTGTGCCATTTCTATCTAATGTAAATAGAAGCATTGGAGACAGTGCTGAAGCTGCAGCATATAGAAGGGTGGCAGGACTGTGCTGTGTTATATTCAGATGGTAAATATGGAGCTTATTTATTGTTTAGATTTGATAGCTGTGTCGAAAAACTAGGAAAAAACAGTAGAACCTATATGTTTACATCATTTTGTTATGGTATGAAGGAGGAAGGTGGTGGGGGGGGGCAAAAAGATTTCTTTCACAGGGGCCCCTTGTAGTCTGTGTCCGCCGCTGCCAACACCCCTCTGCTACTGCGACGTACCACAGGTCCAGAGCTGCATCTACAGACTAACTGCTGGCTGGAAGAGCAAGCTTGAGACTAGAGTGGCTGAATCAACCCTAAATGAAAAAACTGTCTACTGCGACTCGTTTGTTAGGACCTGTCTGAGGCCATCGGCTCAAAAAGGCTTCCTAGGACAGACTTAACACTAGCCACTCTATAATACAGGTTCCAAAGGAACCCTGGCCTTCACTTTTACACCCCTGTACAGAGATAGAGACTTACCATAGGGAATGGTTGCATCTACAGAGTAGCTGCTTGCCGGAGGAGCAAGCTTGAGGCTAGTGGTTCCTTCAACAATAACTTAAATATAGCAAACGAAAAGGCAACAGTATTTATCTGCCCAGGTCACAGAAACTGATGCACTAACAGGATACAGTAGTTCTCCTTGATACACCGTATTTTTTGGATTATAAGACGCACCGGACCATAAGACGCATCCTGGTTTTAGAGGAGGAAAATAGGAAAATAAAATTTTAACCAAAAAATGTGGTCATGACACACTGTTATGGGGCAAGGATCTGCTGCTGACACTGTTATGGGGGTAATGGCCTCAAATTCTCTACTAAGGTACCCCATTCTGGTAACGATCCTCCTGCCTTGTATATGATCCTGCTCATATACCCCCATCCTGCTCATATACCAGCATCCTGCTCATATACCCCCATCCATCCTGCTCATATACCAGCATCCTGCTCATATACCACCATCCATCCTGCTCATATACCCCCATCCATCCTGCTCATATACCACCATCCATCCTGCTTGTGTAACGCCCTGGCCAGCCAGGTAGTCACAGATAGGGCCCCGCATAACACCAGTCCCACATTAGGCAACATCAGCCAAACACATAAAACCCTAGTTACCCCCCCTTAGGACCTGAGGACACACCAGTGGGTCGGACCAGGCGGTTGGGAACGCCCACCTTGGGGTCTAGAAGGCCAAGGGCAGGATAAAGTAGAGATCAGTTAGGGAGGAGTGGAGTGAAGGTCAAGTGTGTGAAGCAGGCCTGTGTCAGGTCTGCAGCTAACTGACAGGTGCCAGGGTAGGAGCCCTGGGACCTCTGTCTAGGAGGCATACGGAGGCCTCTGTCTGTGGGAGCCGGGAAGACGGCTCGGTGGAACTGTGGTGGACCGGGACAGGGTAGTGGCCCGCCGGTACCGACCCGGGGAACTGAATCGGAAACCGGAGCACCAGGGGGGTACTCAGACCCTGAAACGAGGTCCAGAAGCCACTGGACTGAGTTAATCAACTGATTGAGGTCTGGACTTTAGGTCCTTTCCCACCAAAGTCCCGATTGAAGACAACAGCCCAACGAGGGGCATAAGTAGCCACCACCAAGGTTCAGAGATCCCACGGGCCAGCATCTGCGGGCAAACGGACTCCTTTGGCCACAACCAGCCGGGGAGCGGACTCCTGAGGTTGCAAGCACAGGCAGTCCACCATTCTACAAGGTGCAGGAGAAAGGCAAAGACCACCAGCCGGGTGGGGGACAAGACTGCAGCCAGCTGCGGGCACCGACCACCATCATCTTGGTTTACCAGAAACTCAAGTGTTTCATTCCAATAGTGAGTACACCAGTGCCCTCAGGCCGCCCATCTTCCTGCACCGCCAAACAGCCCATCAAGGGGTCCCGGGGCCACCATCTCTGCCCATGGAGGGGTTAACAACTTACTGCATACCATCTCCCCCGGGTGCCCCATCACAGCAGCGGTGGTATACACCTTCACCACATCCCGTGGGTGGCGTCACGAACTTGACACGACTCCGGCCGTACAACTACGTCCCCAAATTGCAAAAAAAAACCTTTTCGGGGATCGGAGTGCCCGCAGGGCCCCCGGGTCTGGAGACCCTCGAGCCACCCACTGAAGGTCCGGATCCGAGCGGCTCGGCTCCCGCCGAGCGCGGGGCGGCACACTCATATACCCCCATCCATCCTGCTCATATACTGTAATGCCTGATAGGAGCCACAGACTCAGACTGGCTGTAAGGGGAATCTAGAGAAAAGCCACTCACAAAGCAGGACCCCAAGAACTCTGTAACCCTTTAATCCCTTTACAGGGATTTGGAATTACACAGAGCCTCAGAGACTGCTACCTGTGGTAGACTGTAGTCCGCGATCGTCAGGCAGGGTCAAAAGCCAGGAGATGCAAAACAGGAACAGAATCGGCAGGCAAGGGCGTAGTGAGGAGACAAAGCAGGGGTCAAATCCGGAACTGGCAGCAAGGTACAAAAACGACAGGCAGGAGGGTAGTCAAACAAAAAGCAAAGGTCAGCGCACAGGAATCACAGTAAAAACAGCACATGAGCCAGGAGAACAGAACTATCACTGGCAGTGGTCATGTGACAGGAGGGGGAATAAGAAGGGTGTGGTGTCTTCCCATAGGCTGCAGGTGAATGTTGGCCACTTCAGCCGGGAGACACACGCCACCTACAGTCAGCCAGTGGTACTGCAGGTTCCAGGGAAACCCAGCCTAGTGGATGAGCGGAGCCTGTGCTCCGCAGAGCCACGGGCATCGACTCCTCTCCCATCGCTAGCACTATCCATGGTGGGAACATGGCGCCGTCTGGCGATCTGAGCAGAAGTCGCAGGAGCGGACTCCGATGGGGACGTGACATATACCCCCATCCTGCTCATATACCCCCATTCTGCTATATACCCCCCATCCTGCTCATAGACCCCCCATCCTGCTCATATACCCCCCATCCTGCTCATAATATACCTCCATCCTACACATAAAATACCCCCATCCTGGTATATGGCCTCTATCCTATGGCACAGAAAAAAAAAAAACCTTTATACTCACCTTTCCTCACTCCCTGCAGCACCGATCATCTTCCTCTCTGTCTCAGCTGCAGCGCCGCTGAGTGGAGCCGTCACCGTTGTCTGCAGCTTTGCGATGTCTTCCTGTCTGTGCCGGTCAGCTGATCTGTGTGGACACTAGCGGGGCGCACAGCGATGACGTCATCGCTATGCTCACCGCTCTCTACACAGATCAGCTGACCGGCACAGACAGGAACACATCGCGATGCTGCAGGGGGCTCCACACACGGTGACGGGTGAGTACACTGATTCACTGCACCCCGCGTTGATAATGATGCACGGGGGGCAGTGAATACAGCCGCACATGATCACTCCAGGCTGTAATTGCCAGGGGTGATCATGCGGGCCGGCTGTTAATTATGCGTGCACCCCCTGCCCATCATCATGGCTTCAGCGCTGAGAGATGATGGGCGGGATGATGGGCGTGCATATTAAATGAGCGGGCCCACGTGGTCATGGCAGGCTGCTACAGCCTGCTCGTGCCCCCAATGACTTGTTCCACCACAGCACCCTCATTCCCCGCAGCCACATTCAGACCATAAGACGCACCCCCACTTTCCCCCAACATTTGGGGGGAAAAAAGTGCGTCTTATGGTCCAAAAAATACGGTAGATGAAGGCAGCACAGGGGCAAAAAACTGATGAGACAACCACTAACAACCTACCAATTCATGGAAAGGATGATTGCTGAGTATTAAAATTGCAAAGGCATTATGCTTGTATACGGGGTGGGTAATTTAGTGCACAGTGCACCTGGCTTACAGCCTATTACTGAAGCCCCTACTATTAGATCAAATGGACTACCCAGCACTCTATCATTGCACTCCACCGGGACAGTCACCCTAGCTAGCACTCTTATGCGGGCGTCACACGGTACAATCTATCGTGCGATCACACGAGCGATCGTACCCGCCCCCGTCGTTTGTGCATCACGGGCAGTTAGTTGCCCGTGGCGCACAAAGCCGTTAAACCCCCGTCACACGCACTTACCTGCTGAGCGACGTCACTGTGGGCGGCAAACATCCACTTCCTGAAGGGGGTGAGACGTTCGGCGTCACAGCGACGTCAAACAGCGGCCAGCTAATAGAAGCGGAGGGGCGTAGATGAGCGGGATGTAAATATCCCGCCCACCTCCTTCCTTCCGCATAGCCGGCGGGACGCAGGTAAGCTGTGTTCATCGTTCCCGGGGTGTCACACGGAGCGATGTGTGCTACCCCGGGTACGATGAACAACCAGCGAAAAGAATAATAAACAATTTTTTAAAAATAAACGAGGTGTCAACGATACACGATTTGTAACCAATTTGCGAACGTTCAGAGACGCTCGTAGGTGTCACACGGGACGACGTCGCAAATGATGCCGGATGTGCATCACGAAAACCGTGACCCCGATGACATATCGCACGATAGATAGTTTCGTGTGACGCCGGCATTATCATTGCACTCCACCGGGACAGACACCGTACCCAGCACTCTCTCATACCTCCCAACCATCCCAGATTCTGCGGGACTGCCCCGATTTGAGGGCTCCCTCCCGCAGTCCCGCGGCTCACAGCTGCTGTCCCGGCTCCTCCCCTCAGGGCAGTGAATAAATTAAATTTGTATCTGCTCTGGGTTTTTAGGACAGCCAGGACTCAAACTCAAACTCATTGTTCATGGGCAGCAGCTCTACCACTGAGCTACTGCCTCAAATGAAAAACATAGGAAGATTTGGTAATCGTGACCTCTGTAGTGCAGTAGAGAAACAGAAGCAGATTATTCAACTACATGGATGGATGGATACATGGATGGATAGATAGATATAGATAGATAGATACATGGATGGATAGATGGAGAGATGATAGATGGATACATGGACAGACAGAAAGATAGATGGATACGTGATAGATACATAGATACATGATAGATAATAGATATATACATAATAGATAGATATTGCATCTCTTTGTAGGTGAAGGAAAGAGTCAGATTCATTTGTTCCCATAAAACTACTATGAAGAAATGAGGAAAAAAATACAAATAGATATAAAAAAAGTCTTTATTTCCACCACTTTGGATTCAAACTAGTAACTTTCAAACATGTGTCCAGCAGCACTTAGCTGGTGAACCACAAGGAATGACGATGCAAGAGGGAGGATTTTATATAGATGAACTTAAAATGCAGCCTCTGATTACACAGCTGATCACACAGGATACAGAGTAGCATCTCTATGTTCTGTATTCTAGAGGGAGAATAAAAGAGATTTTTCTTTTCTTCTAATAAAATTACTAAAATAATTTAAAAAAATAGAATATCATTTTATTACTTTTTTATAAAATAATAAACATCACAAATCAGCAAATAACATGAACATATTTGGTGTCTCTGTAATTGTAATGACCCAAACAAGACAGAGATCAGATTTATGGGGATCGGTAAATGGCATAAAAAAATGGTGCAATTATTTTTCTTTATTAAAACCCATAAAAAATGTTCACACGTAGCGTTAATGCTGCGTTTTTTCTGCAGGTGTTATTATTATTATTAATAATAATAATAAATAATGGAGAAAAGGCAAACAAAATACAGCAAAAATGGATTGTGTAGTTTGGTGCAGACAGTAGCAGAAAAAACCCCCCAGAATTTATGCAACGTGTGAACATGGCCTTATAGGCAGAAATAAGCAATATGTCATATAGTGACACATAAATATAAGAAAATTTTGGCTGCTATGACTATGAATGAACAGTCCGGGACATCTGCTGAATGATCCTTATTGCCAAATGGGTGTGGCTAGGGGTGTGGCCAAAATTTGCCACAGCGCGCCTTTCACTTTGTCCCTCTATCCTTTCTTCAAAAGTGGGGAGGTATGCTCTATCATTGCACTCCACCAGGACAGACACCCTAGTTTACAAGACCAACATAGATGGGATTGGCTGAAATCAAGATCCATTAAAATATGATAACTTAAATGAGGTATTGGTTAATATTTTGGCCAAAATACACAAGCTCACAACCCAACGTCAAGGGTCCTCATTATTTTTTGGGTATCCATACTAAAATTATGAGCAAAGCCACAGAAAAATTAAAATTTCCCAAAATTTCATAAGTTCAATATAGCAAAAAATGGGCAACGGTATTCATCTGCCCAGGTTACCCAATCTAATGCTGATGAGACAACCACTCAACCTGCCAAATTATGGAGGGGTGATTGCTCAGTATTAACATTGCACATAGATAAGGCTTGTATAGGGTGCTGGTCACATACATGAAGTGCCAGTGCCTAGCTTACAGCCTAGTATTGATGACCATAGTATTAGATTAGGCGGGCTGCCCAGCACTCTATCAGTGCACCCCACCATCACAGACACCCTAGTTTACAAGGCCAACATAGATGGGCTTGGCTGCATCCTGCATAAAGAAATATAACGTGCAAAAATATATAATACATTTATGTGGCATGGGTCAATATTTTGGCCAAAATATACAAGCTCGCAACCCACGTCAAGGGTCCTCATTTTCTTGCGAGTCCCTACCTAAAATTAAATGCAAAGCCACAGAAAAAGGAATTAAAATTCTCTAAAAGCTCATAAGTTCAATATAGCAAGAAAAAATGCTAAATCTTTCTGTGGCTTGGCTTTTAATTCACCTTTAAAGGGGTTTCCCCATGAATAAAGATAAACTTAATCAATTAAACAGGATCCCAGCTGATTCTTTTTGTGAGGTAAAACATTTCCTTACTTGCTTTTAAAAAATGTTTTACCTCAAAGAAAGAATAATTAGCGATCAAGTCCTCCCCTGCCATGGAGTATTAGCAGACCATGTCCCTGTACGGTCAGACACGGCCATTACAGTAGTAGGGGCACATATATAAGATTATCTCCGCACAGGAACATTTTTTCTTAATTATATCCAATTCTGGAAATTATTATTATTCCAAGATTTGATTAAAGTTTATGTTAAGATTAAGTTTGCTCATGGGAAAACGCCTTTAACTAACTAAAGCTTTTTTCCCCCCTAAATGTTGGGATCTGTCTAAGTACGTCAGCTCAAAAAGGCTTCCTGGGATAGACTTGGAGCAAAACACTCCATTAATGCTGGTCCCAAAGAAACCCCGGCCTACACCCTTGAGCCTCAATACAAAGATCGCTTCATAGCCTTAAGGTTGA